>NC_051421.1:31707725-31712725 GCF_015228065.2 Penaeus monodon | reverse complement strand
GGAAAAGTAAGCGGACTGAGCTCATCTGGACGAAAGCCCCACGCCATCCGAACTAACGGAAATCCGTTCCTCTGAAAGCCGTAGACAGTTTTTTTTTTTTATTCAAAATTAGTTGCACTCATCTGGTTAATCACGTCACAGAATCCGGAGGAGAGAGAGAAAAAAAATGAGCATCGTTGACGTGGGAGGAATTTGACGTCAGTTTTTCCAAAAATTTATTTTAATCCAACGAATTCTAAATCGGGGAAAACCACCTGGATCCTCGCCCCATAAATGATTATCTTCGTAGTTTTAATTAGATTTTTCCTGCATAACACCAGGTTGCTGAAATCCAATTCGTGATATGCATGTACGAAAACCGCGAGAATTTTTTGAAGTATGCCGCGGTGTTTGAACAAATTAAAGGGAGAACAGGTTTGTGAGAAACATTGAACCTTTTAAAAGTTGTTTTGTTCTTCATGTGCCATTAACTGTTGAAACAAAATACTAATCGTCATAGCACATTGTGTTCATGAGAACAGTACTTTCAGGGAATTAAGTTATTCATTGCATGAAAATTCATTTTTGAGGAAGTGTATTCATTCATCACGTTATGATTACGTGAAGGTGATATGAATGAAGATGGTGATTCATGTATAGGTTGTGTGTGTGTGTGTGTGTGGTGTGTGTTGTGTGTGTGTGGTGTGTGTGTGTGTGTGTGTGTGGTGTGTGTTTGTAGATACCATGGATTGATTGGATAAATATAGATTATAATACATTGAAGTTAGACACATTTTATCTGTCTCTGCGCACATAAAAACAAACATACATAAATTACACACGCATGGCCGCGGCCGCGTACATAGGGGAATATATATATATATATAGTATATATATATATATATTATAAATTATATATTATAATTAATATATATATATTATATATTATATAATACATATATGTATGCTTTGTATGTATGTATGTATGGTATGTATGTATCTATGTTATGTATGTATATTGTACGTACAGTAAGGCCATTTGTGTATGTACAACATACAATTAAATTTAATGAGTGTGTGTGTCTATGGGTATGTATTTATGATGTGTATGTATGTACGTATGTGTGGCTTACCTTTCACGAAGGTTTATTTATGAATAAGAAATTACCTAAACAGGAAAAAGCTGAATGATCGATATCCCCTTGGTTAGTTGATGATTCATCTCCGGAAAGTCAAGTCAGACTAATTAGCTAGTAATCAAAAGTCCAATATTTTTTATTATGTGATTACTGCAGCATACTTTTCTTTCATGTAAATCACGTGCGATAAAAGACAATGCAATGCAATAGCGTAGTAACTTCTTTATTACCCTTTTGCAATAGGGGTTGTGGTTTTCCCTAAAATGATAACCAGCTACGGATGCTAATACTGTCTTTATATAAAATCTATAACAGACTTAAAATGCATCGAGTCTAATATAGTGCTAAAATATCGTTTGATAGTGAAGTCACTTCCAAACTCAAAATATCATAAAAAAAATTTAAATTGTCTTAATAAGATTATACAGTGCAAGATAGATTAATTAACATAAGTTGGATTTATGACTACGTCTTAAATAGTTCCAAAACAAAAAAAAAATATGATAAAAAAAAACAGGTAAGATTAGTACAAAATCAGTCCCACGACGAAGGAAAAATTGGCTAAATTTACGAGGTAATTCATCATCGGCCGCTCCTCTCAATTTGGGCTTGCGTTCAGATGCTTCCTTCTGCTTGCAATTTATGTTGCAAAAATCAATCTGTTTTTTACTCCCCCCATGTTTTACTTTTGTTGTTACTTTTCCAGGTGCGTTTTTTTGTACACACCAACACCCCGCACCCCACACATACCACACACACCAATGCACGCACGCACGCACCACCCGACACACCCACCACGCCCAACCACCCACCACACCACACACCAACACACACCCACGCACCACGCACACGCACCACGCAACACGCACACGCACACGCAACACGCACACCACACACACACACACACATATATATACATATATATATCATCATCATCGTGGTATTCCCATGTTTGAGCAGCCGTGGACCTCTCCACCATCCTTCGCCACTAAACTCGATCTTACGCTTTTCTTTCCACTTGTATCATCGACAGCCCGCAAATATCTTTGATATTGTCGCTCAGTCTTGTCTTCGGTTTGCCTCTTCCTCTGTTTTCCTATCACCATCCCTGTCAAGCAAGTTTTTCTCAATACTTTTTTCTTTCTCATTACATGACCAATAAACTTTAATTTCCCCCTGTTCAAGATGTCCAACAGCGTTTTTTACAATTTATTTTTCTCAGCACTTCATCATTCGTCCCTTTTTCTCTGTCCAGCTAATATGCCAGTACTCGTCTGTAACACCACATTTCCAAACTATTGATCTTTTTCTTGTCTATCTACTTCAAACAAACCCCCCAACACAGAACCATATGATGCAATTGGGAAAACTAAAGAGTTTTAATAACCTCAGCTTTGTCCGTAAGGTAATGCTTCGGTTCTTTCCAGATGTTATTTTAGAGCAATTGTGGCGTTTTGGCAATGGTAATTCTTCTTTTTATCTCCGGTGAATCATCATATGTATTAGTTAAACAGCTTTCCCAAGATAAGTGAACTCTTTCACATTTTCCCACAATCATTCCATTGATTGTCACATGTCACATTGTTCATTGACGGTTATCTTTGAATTTCAATGATCTTAGTTTTATTGGCATTAAAGAAACAAGCCAGCCTTTTTGCTGCTTCTCGAACTTTATTAGTAGTTGGTAGTAGTTCAGTGATACTGCTGGGAATCAAAACTAATCATCGGCGTACCTCAGATTGGATATTTTGTATCTCAACATCCACAGGTTCCTTCAAAATTCTCTAGAGCAACCCTCATAATTGTTCAGAATATATATTAAAGAGATGCGGAGACAAGAATGCAACCCTGTCGTACTCCTGTTTTGACCTCGATAACATTCTGTTATACCCATAAGTGGTTCTTACAGCTGCTGTTGTTGTCATAACAAGGCTTTTATGAATGGATGGATGTGTTTTGGAAACGTCATATCGTCATGTTTTATTCCAGAGGTACATGATCAACAGTATCCCCCCCCCCCCCCAAGCTTCACATAAATCGATGAAACACAGGTATAGGTCTTTTTGATGTTCCTGTGTTTCTATATGATCATTTTAAATTAGAATCTGGTTTGGTACCCTTTCCAGGGCGAAAACCTGCTTGTCGTCTGCAATTTCCTCTCTTAACTTCAACTTCATTCTTTCAGCAAATGTTTCAACAAATTTTGCTGCTGTGACTTATTATGCAATTGTCCTATTATTGTTGCATTGGCAGTGCGTCACCCTTTTAGGTATGGAGTAAAGACTGATTTTACCCAGTCTTCATGCCCATTTCTTTCATTCCATATTTTGCACAGAGTTTGTAGAAGAAGTATTCAAACACTTTCGCCCGCATTCTTAATTAGTCTCCGCTTTTATTCATCTATTACGGGGGTCTTGGACATTCTCTCCGTACATTCTTTTATGGCTTTTATAACTAGTCTAGCAGTGGCGGTGGTACATCCTCGCTGTCATGAGTTAATTAATGTTGTGTAGATCTTTATTCTTTTTGTAAGTTGGAAACAATAGTGATTCCATCTATCTTTGAATTCTGTTACATACACATAAAACAAGGTCATCTTCAGTTGTGATAGGTGTCCATGTAGGTTTAACTTTCGGGTGATGAGTTAGTAACTTCTTGGTAGAGGTTGTAGTTGTCTTATTGATAGAAAGTTTTCAATTCTCTGGCAATGTTCAATTAAAATGTTCCTTATCTTGTCCAATAATCTTTGCATTTTTGTATTTGTTTTTTGTAAATTACTTTTTCAATGGATTATGATACCTTTTTATTTTTAGGTATCTTCTGATCTCTTTTTTTTTTTTTTCTTTTTTTTTTTCAATTTATTAGTGTTTGTTCAGATATCCAGGGGAATTTCTATTTTCTGTTTGGCGAATAGTTTCTTAAGCAGTGATCAGCAGGAGTTCTTTTCCTTCTTCCCAGAACTATTGGTGTTTTATATCTTCACATGATTGAGTATTCAAATTTGTCTGACACTGTAATTCTGTAATGTTATCAAGAGGTTTTGGTAGTCAGCTTTAGAGGTGGTGGGACGCTCCATCTTATTGAGTCTTATTTTTAAAGTCGATAGTTAGTAGGTGGTGGGGCCTGTTGTAGTCGGCACCAGGTCTTTGTTTTGGCATTTTTTATGCAACTTTTCCATTTTTGGTTCAGCACAATGTAGTCAACTTTGGTGCGTGTCTTTTGTTCTGGTGAAAACCACGTGTACAAGTGTCTTGGGTGGTGTTTGAACAATGTTGGGCTATAACTAAATATTTGTTACTACAGAATTCAATTCAAATCTTTACCTTTTCATCTTATACTCCAAGGCCGAATTTTTCCACAGGTGTAATTTTTAGATTATTTTTTTCTACTTTGGCCGTGTGAGGTTCTCCCAGTGAGTATTTTTACAATCTCTGTTCAGGGATTGGGTCTTAAAAGTATCTTGGAGAGAGTTATAAAAAAATCCAATTTCTTCATCACTTGCAAATATTGGGTGGTTAGCGTAGCATGGTATTAATACTAATATTATGAGGTTTTGCTGTATGTCGGAGACTTTTAAAAGCGCATCATTTATTGGGCTGTTTTTTTTTTATACCCCAATTAGTGCATTTGCAGTTTTTTCAGTGAGAATCATTAGCAATCCATGACTATAATTTCCTTCTTCTTTCCAGAAAAAAGGGAGAACTGTCTGTTTTTCTTTAGTTTTGAAACTACTTTTCCAATTGGTCTCACTTATTCCTGTATTTGAATGTTGTAGATCTATCCATTCGTTACAGACAGTATGTAATTTACCCATCTCTTCATTTTCCTTACGTTCCACGTTCCGACTTTTTATGTGTTTCTTAATTGGACATGTCTTCTTTA
>NC_051421.1:31687725-31690225 GCF_015228065.2 Penaeus monodon | reverse complement strand
CCGGTGAATCATCATATGTATTAGTTAAAACAGCTCCAAGATAAGTGAACTCTTTCACATTTTCCACAATCATTCCATTGATTGTAACATGTTCATCATTGTTCATTGCCGGTTATCTTTGAATCTTCATTGATCTTAGTTTTTTGGCATTAAGAACAAGCCAGCCTTTTCGCTTGCTTTCAACCCTTTATAGTAGTTGTAGTTCAGTGATACTGCTGGCAATCAAAACTATATCATCGGCATACCTAGATTGATATTTTGTATCCTCCAACATCTACATTCCTTCAAATTTCTAGAGCACCTCTCAAAATTTGTTTCAGAATATATGTTAAAGAGGTGCAGAAGAAGAATGAAAACCCTGTCGCACTCCTGTTTGACTTCGAACCATTCTGTTAACCCATAAGTGGTTCTTACAGTTGCTTGTGTTGGTCCATACATGGCTTTTATTAGTTGGATGATGTGTTTGGAAACTTCATATCGTTTTTTGTATTTCCAGAGGATATCGTGATCAACAGTATCAAAAGCTTTCAATAATCGATGAAACACAGGTATAGGTCTTTTGATGGTTCTTGTTTTTTCTCTTTGATAAATTTTAGATTTAGAATCTGGTTTCTGGTACCTTTCCAAAGGCGAAAAACCTGCTTGTTCATCTGCAATTTCTTCTCTTAACTTCAACTTCATTCTTTCAGCAAAAATTTTCAACAAAATTTGTTGCTGTGACTTATTAATGAAATTTGCCTGTTATTGTGCATTGGAGTGCATCACCTTTTCTAGGTATGGGATTTAAAGACTGTTTTTACCCAGTCTTCGGCCACTTCTTTATTCCATATTTTGTACAAAAGTTTTGTAGAGTATTCAACACTTTCGCCAGCTTTCTTGATTAGTTCTGCTGTTATTTCATCTTTTCCGGGCTCTTGTTATTCTTACTTCTTTTATGGCTTTTATAACTTCGTCTAGCAGTGGCGGTGGTTCTTCTTCGCTGTCTTTGGAGTCTAATTAATGTTTTTTTAGATCTTATTCTTTTGTATGGTTGGAACAATATTGATTCACTATCTTTGACTTCTTTTCAATCAATAAAACAAGTCCCATCTTCAGTTTTGATATGTCCATTGTGGGTTTTAAAATTTTTCGTGTGATTTGTCGTACTCCTTGGGTAGAGTTCTTTAGTTGTTTTATTGAGAGAACAGTTTTCAATTTCTCTGGCAATGTTCATTTAAATTTTTCCTTATCTTGTCGCAATAATCTTTGAATTTTTGTTTTTTGTTTTTGTAAATTACTTTTTAAAACGGATTATTGATACCCTTTGGATTTTAGGCATCTTTGTTTCAATTTCACTTAGTGTTTTTTCAGATATCCGGGGGAAATTTTTTTTCTTTTTGGCAATAGTTTCTTAAGCAGCGTTTCGCAAGAGTTCTTTTCCCTTCTTCCCACAACTCATTTGGTGTTTTACCCACTTACAATTGGTATTTCAAATTGTTTGACACTGTAATTCTGTATTGTTATCAAGAGTTTGTAGTCAAAGTTTAGAGGTGGTTTTGGACGCTCCATCTTTTTGAGTCTTATTTTAAAGTCGTAGTAGTAGTTGGTGGTCACTGTTTGCAATCGGACACCAGGTCTTGTCTTGGCATTTTTTATGCAACTTTTCAAAATTTTGGTTCAGCACAATGTAGTCAATTTGGTTGCGTGTTCTTTTGTTGGTGAAAACACGTGTACAAGTGTTTTTGGGTGGTGTTGGAACAATGTATTGGCTAAACTAGATTATTTTTACTACAGAATTCAATAAATCTTACTCTTTCATTTATATCTCCAAGGCCAAATTTTCCACAGGTGGGCCCCTTTTTTAGATATTTTTTCCTACTTTGGCGTTGAGGTCTCCCCATGATTACTTTTACATCTCTGTTAGGGATTGTGTCTAAAAGTATCTTGGAAGGTTATAAAAATTTTCCATTTCTTCATCAAATTGCAATGTTGGTTGGTGCGTAGCATTGTATAATACTAATGTTTGAGGTTTTGCTTGTATTCTACTTTTTAAAATGCGATCATTATGGGACCCAAAAACTTCACCTTTTGATTGCCTACCTTTCCAGGTTGCCAAGCACCAAGTTCAAGTGTGAATTTTCCCCCCCGATTTTAACTTGGGAAAAGTTACTTAAGGACACCGCCACTTTTTTTCCGTGGAAAAACATGTGGGGACCCTACCAAAGCCCCCAAACCCACAACATGAAAACACAATTTAAGTACATGAGAGGGGTCAGGAGAAAAGAAAAGAGAAGGGAACCCTAAGTGCCTTTCAACTTTTCCAATTGGTATCTCTTCCCTTTTAAAATTTTACATGTTGGACTATTATTTAACTAAGAACAGTAAAAGAATTTTACCAAACTCCATTTTCCTACGTTCCACGCCCAATTTTAATGGGGTTTCCTTTAAAGGAACCCCGGGGTTTCGTTTTTGTCTCCCAGATCAATTTAAAATTTACCTGGCATAAACTAACCCTTTAATA
>NC_051421.1:31680225-31685225 GCF_015228065.2 Penaeus monodon | reverse complement strand
TCTTCAACTGGCTTTTCCATGTTCATCATGGGTCGCCGGTGCGGATCTTCTGGTTCCAGCTGCGTCGGTCTTGCGCAACACGCTCTAAGACTCGATTTTTTATCCACATCATATTATTAGATTGGCAGTTTCATATTAAGGCCGGATGCCCTTCCTGACGCCACCACAGATGTCGGCGGTGGACCTAGCCCTTGCCTGAATAGGCATACCCTACAAGGCAGCGGGGGGATTTGGATAATGGGCAAAGCTACCACTCAAAGTCAGTGTGGAGCAACACTGGGCAATACCAAAGGCTAAGACCTTGGCTTTGCCGATGATGTTGCTATCCTATCTGAGTCCCTGAGTCACTGGTGGCAGTTATTGATGTATTTAGCAATGAGGCGAAGACCATAGGCCTAGAGGTCTCCTGGACCAAGATCAAGATTCGGGACTTTGGGGGCCTGTTAGGGGAACCTGCTCAGTCGATCCATGCTTGCGGTGAGGACGTTGAAGTCACAAAGAGCTTTGTATACCTTGGTAGTCCATAACTCTGGGCTGTCAGACCAAGAAGTTAATAGACGGATTGGTCTGGCAACAGGAACCATGAACTCGATCAACAAGAGCATTTTGAGATGTTGGTACTTATGCAGAAGGACCAAGCTACGTGTCTTCAAGGCCTTGATACTGCCAGTTTTGCTCTATGGAAGCGAAACCTGGATGCTATCTAGTACCTTGGAGACTTGTCTTGATGCCTTTTGCAACAAGTCTCTTCGCCGGATCATGGGGTACACTTGGCAGAACCACGTGTCCAACCGACGGTTACACTGTGAAACTAGCATGGGACCTGTTACTTCCATAATCCGGGATCGCCAACTCAGGCTCCTTGAGTTAGCTCCTTGATGACGATGATGATGATAGCTATAGTGATGATACTAATTTTGACAGAAATATTGATAATAACAATAATAACAATAATGATAACAATGGTATTTTTAATTATGAGTATAGAAAGGATAACGATAATGATGATCATAACAATGATAATAATGATTATAATCCTTATAAACAGAAAAAGGATAAAACCAAATTGAAATTATGAAATAATTGAAAAATATATAATAACAAAATATTTAGCAAGAACCCTTTTCCGGAATCTACGATTCTCATGCAAATCATTATTATGATTTATTCTACAAATATAATCTCTCTTCCTCTTCTGGATATACTCTTCTTGGTGAACGGAATACAGAATTCAGAGAGAAAGTATATCTAGCCATAGGTATATCCGGGCATAGGTATAACCAGGCGAAGGTATATCCAAGCGAAGGAATATCCAAATGAAGGAATATCCAGGCGTAGGAATATCCAAGATAAGGTATATCCAGGCAAAGGTATATCCAGGCCAAGGTATATCCAAATGACAGAGTATCCAGGCGAAGTTATACCCAGGCGAAGGTATATTCAAGGGGCAGGATATCCAGACAAAGGAATATCCAGGCGAAGGAATATCCAGACAGAGAACTCTCCAATCAAAAGAATATCCAGGCCAGGGTATATCCAGACGAAGGAATATCCAGACGAAGGAATATCCAGACGAAGGAATATCCAGACGAAGGAATATCCAGGCAAAGGAATATCCAGACGAAATAATATCCAGACAAAGGAATACCCAGACGAAGGTATATCCAGACGAAGGAATATCCAGACGAAGGAATATCCAGACGAAGGAATATCCAGGCAAAGGACTATCCAAGAATATTCAGGTGAAAGCACTCGTCCAGTATGCAGCCGTGTCCTCCCAAAGCTGATCGAGGTGAGCGCCAGGGAGATGGAACTTCGGGGCAATATCTTACACTCTCTTCGGCCGGCGTTCTTCAGGAGAGTCCCGACCGCCTTAGCATAGTTTTCAGACCTCGCGGTTGGCCAGGATGCCCCGAAGCACCGAAGTTGTTCCTAGCTGGTTGCCTTCCTTCCGGCGAGCCTCTTCGGAAATTCCTCGCGGCCCTCGTCGTCTTCATCAGGGGCCAGGAGAAGCCCTTTGTACCTGTGCCTCGAGCCGCCAGGAAGAAGAAAATACGCGAGAGTTGCTGACTCCTTATATAGATCGTAGACACACACACACACACATGTATATACATATATATACATATATATATATATATATATATATATATATATATATATATATATATATATATATGAGAGAGAGAGAGAGAGAGAGAGAGAGAGAGAGAGAGAGATACATATATATATATATATATATATATATATATATATATATATATATATATATATATATATATATATATATATATATATATATATATATATATATATATATATATATGACGTCGAGTTGGCACCAGTGGTAAGTATAAATACGACTTTACACATAAAATAGGTAACTGGCAATAAAAAAAAAAGAAAAAGGAAAAGAAAATATATATTTTTTCTTCTTCTTCATCATCTCCTTCTTCTTATTTTATTGCCAGTCACCTATTTCATGTGCAAGGTCGTATTAATACATGCCACTGGCGCCAACTCGACGCCAAAGCCTAAGAATCCCACCGTCTTGAAGACTCCGATGATGGAGCCTTTTTTCCTCAGGGCATCTGGTACGGTCTCGGCGCTGGTCACTTGGGGAGTTTTTGTTGGAAATAATAGGCCTTTTCTAGATGTTTTTGTAGTCATAATCAGCAGGGATATAACTTTTAATTAGCAGAAATAATAATGTATAGCAAGTACATCAACAGCAAGAACAACAATAATAATAACAATAAAAACAACAACAATAATGATAATATGAATGCAAACATATGAATAATAATAAGAATAGTGACAAGAGAAACAATATTAATCACAACAAAATATGAAACCTCTTCACCCCCCACCCCCCCCGCGGAACGAGCATCATCATCACCACACACAGGCCTCTCTAAGCCCTTTAAATCACACCATTAATATAGGCCATTAAACCTTTCTTCCCCCGGATCTTCATGCCCGTTATGCGTCCATTCCTACGTAAGTAATCGTTCTTTCGATTATCAGAGGTGTTTTTAATAAATGAAACATATTTGTTTATGATCTTAATTCTTCTTTTTCTCCTTGTTTATTCATCCATCTTTTATTTGTTTTTTGTTTTTTGTTTTTTTTTTCAGAGTGCTTTGTATGATCAGTTGAACTTAACGTAACTTGATTTGATGATAATGATGCAAACTATATTTTTTAATGCAAATTTTAACATAGCTTATTTCCCAATCATTATATACTAATTTCCATTTCTTTTATTCTTATCTCGTCGTATTTATTAATATTTTTACTTCCTACTATTGGTCTCTTTAAGAGAATTTAGCACAGATTTCACTCTCATTAGATTCTTTTCACTCGCAGAAATGATCTTACTTTTCTCTGTTTTCTCTCTCTCTCTCTCTCTCTCTCTCTCTCTCTCTCTCTCTCTCTCTCTCTCTCTCTCTCTCTCTCTCTCTCTCTACTAATCCTCCTTTTTATCTTTTTTGTAATAATTTCCTCCCTAATTTACACTTACATTATTGTTGTTGTTATTGTTGTTGTTGTTATTATTATTATTATCATTATTATCATCATCATTATTATTATTGGTTTTATTATTATTATTATTATTATTATTATTATTATTATTATTATTATTATTATTGTTATTATCATTATTTTTTTTTTTTTTTTCATCATTATTATCCTCATTATCATCATTACTACTACTATTACCACTATATCACTATCATTTCAAATCTTCATTTCACTGCTTTCCTCTCCTTTCCTTCTCTCTTCTTCCAAAGTTATCGCTTCTTTCATTCTTCTTCCAATCCTACTTTATTTCTATTCCACTTTTATCCATTATGTCATTCATATCACACTGTTGTTATATGTTCCATGCCTATTCAACTCCAATTAATTATTTCATTCATATTCCACAATTATCTTTTTTTTTCTTTCTTTCTTTCTTTCTTTCTCTCTCTCTTTCTTTCCTTCTTTTTTCTTTTCCTTTTGTCCAAATTCTACTTTTATTGTTGGTTTCGTTTATATTCTTTTATTAATTCTTTAATTCATATTCTTCATTTTCTGTTCTTTTATTTCTTTCACTCGTATTTCACTTCTTTTATATCCTTCATTTGCATTCCATTGACATTATTTATTTTCTTTCAATTATATTCCATTCCCGTCATTTCTTTTTTTCATATTTCACTCCTATTTTATCTTTCATTTGCATTCCACTCCTTTTATTCATTTTCTCTCAGTTATATTTCATTCATTTTTTCTTTTATTCAAATTTCACTGTCATTATTTATTTTCTTTCCAGTATATTTTTCTCTTTATTTTTTTAAATTCATATTTCACTCCTATTTTATCTTTCATTTCATTCCACTTCTTTTATTTATTTATTTTCAATTATATTCCTCTTATGTCTTTCATTCATAATCCACGCCTGTTATTTATTTTTCTTTTATTTATATTCCAATTCCATTTTCTTTTTTTCATTCTTATTCTGCTCTTCTCTTCCTTCATTTTCCTTTTCTTTGTGTTAAATAGTATACCATTTATGTTAAGTAAAGTAAAAAAAAAAAAGTAGATTGGTATGAAATAGATTGAAAATGAATTAATGAAAATATAATAAATAGTTTCAAACAAGGTAACTGTAGTCTGCTTTTTTTTTAACATACAGTAAAGGGAAAATTCCTTTTTGTTTTGCTCTATAGAATTTGTACAAAAGAAGATCAAAGCATTTTTTTTTTACTGGACTGTATTTATCTTTGCAATTTTAAAGTGTTTATTTTTTCTATATTTTAATTTTTAAAATGAGCACCATGCAGAATGCAACATAGCACTATGATATCACTAACAAAACAAAAACATCATGGTGTTGCTATAACCCACATTACTGTATGGTTTATTACCTCATATAACGTGTCAATGCACAAATAAGGATCTTAGTTCACAGTGTTAAAAAAAGAAAAGAAAAAAAAACATATATATATATATATATA
>NC_051421.1:31672725-31675225 GCF_015228065.2 Penaeus monodon | reverse complement strand
AGAGAAAGACAGACAGAGCCAGACGGAGGTGCAGGAAGAGAGAGAATGAGAGGGAGGGATAAAGAGAGAGAGTTAATGCTCTTCTTCATCGTAGCAGGTGACTACTATAACAAAGTACGCCAATTTCCACGTGATAAAGAGCATGACAGTTCTCAAAATGTATGCCATTAGTACGTAATATTCGGCAAAGGCATCGGCAATGTTGCATTATCCAAAATGCGTTAGTTATTAACCGTAACACGAGGACATTACAAAATCAAGAAGCCGACCAATTAACTAATCAGTCAACCACCTCACTTTGCAATGACTTAACCACCCAATCAATCAACTGCACAATCAGTCAACCAACTAATCTATCAATCTCATTAACCAGCGACTTAATGAGTCAATTAACCAACTAACGAAAATATTAACCAAACAACTTATTAATAATCAAATCTACCAGTGAGTCAGTCAAGAAATTAGCGAATCAGTCAATATAGCCAGTGCTCTAAATCTACTAACGAGTCATTCGATTAATCAGCCAATTAACCAACAATAATTAAAATAAGCAGTCAATGTGGCCTTTCGCTTGATCCCACCATCCCCACCCCCACCCCCACTCCCCCCTTCGACGGAAATTATAAATGATAAATAAATAAATAAATAATAATAATAATAGATGGTAAAATAGATAAAGCCATAAATGGATAAGTAATTTAATGAATAAACATACAGAGTGATTAAAAAGAAAAAAAAAAACGCTAAATCGGAGAAATAGATAAACTTGATCTCTCTCTCTTTCTCTCTCTTTCTCTCTCTCTCTCTCTCTCTCTCTTTCTCTCTCTCTTCTCTCTCTCTCCTCTCTCTCTCTCTCTCTCTTTCTCTCTCTTCCTTTCTCTCTCTCTCTCTTTCTCTCTCCTTCTTTCTCTCTCTCTTCTCTCTCTTTCCTTTCTCTCTCTCTCTCTCTCTCTTTTCTCTCTCTTCTTTCTTCTCTTTCCTTTCTCTCTCTCTCTCTCTCTCTCTCTTTGTAAGCGACTAGATAATTGCGGGCATCTTTTCGTAGAATTCTTACACTAAAGCAACATAGACCGTAAAAAAAGAGAAAAAAAGAAGAAAAAAAAAAGGTTATCTGGGTACGAGGGAAACGAGAGGCCGACGGAAGGCAGGATCTGACATCGCCGACATATATTTCTTCCTTTTTCTTCGTTGTTTTTCCTTTTCTTTGTCTCCCTTTTCGTTTTTGTTGTTGGCGGTGGTGTTTTTTGTTGTTGTTGGTTTTTTTTTCCTCCTTTTTCTCTCTTCCTTTGATTTTTCGTCATATCTTCTTCTTTAATCCCCTTCTCTCTCTCTCTCTCTCTCCCCTCTCTCCCCCTCTCTCTCTCTCTCTCCTCTCTCTCTCCTCTCTCTGTCTCTCTCTCTCTCTCTCTCTCTCTCTCTCTCTCTCTCCTTTCATTCTTCGTCATATCTTTTTCTATTCCCTTCGTTTTCGTTTTGTCTTTTTCGTCCTCCACTTTCCTCTTTCTCTCTTTCTTTCATCCTCCGTCATTTTGGTCTTCTTCTATTCCCTTTACCTGCTTCTTCTCCTCTTTTCTCTCTCCTCTCTTTCTCCGCCTTTTCTTCTTCTTTTTCCATCCCTTTCACCTGCTCTTCCCCTTCTCCTTCACCTTCATCTTAAGACTCAAAGCTCGCAAGGCTACACTTTTCCCCTCTGACCGAGCAGCTATAACGTATCTGCCGGGAGGGTGGGACAGAAGGGGAAGGAGGGGGAGGGGGAGGGGATAGAAGGGGAGGGGTGGGGGCAGGGGAGGAAGGGAGAGAAGGGATGGGGCAGGGGAGGGAGGGAAGGGGAAAAGGGAGTAGCGAAAGGAGGGGAGAGGGGGAGGGTCCAGGGGATGGAGGGGAAAGGGGGATGGGGCAGGTGAGGGAGGGAGAGAGGAGGAAGAAGGGAAGGGATAGGGGATGCGGGGAAGGAAGAAGAGGGGGCAAAGGAGGGAGGGGGAGAAGGGGAAGGAGGAAGGAAGAAAGGGAGGGAGGGGAGAGGGGCAGAGGAGGAAGGGGAGAGGGGGAGGGGAAAGGAGAGAGGGAGGGAGGAGCAGAAGAACGGTTGGAAGAAGAGGATGGAGGTATGGGAAGAAGAGGGGGGAGAGGAAGGAGAAGAGGGAGGAGGTGAGGAAGAGGAGGAAGGAAAGGTTGTAGAAAACGAGAAGGAAGAGAAAGGTGAAAGAAGTAGAGTATGACGAAAAGGGAAAAGGAGGAAAAAGAGGGGGAGGAAGGAAGGGATGGGGAATAAGAGAGGAAGAGATGATGGGGGAGAGAGGAAGAGGGGAAGGGGAACCGTAGGTGTAAGACCTTGGATATTGATCCTTCTCCTCATGACGTTCCCTCAAGGAAAACTATTTACATCATGACAAATGCGATCTGAGAGGGAGATAAGGGGGTGGGGGAGGGAAGGGGGTGGGGAGAGGCAGGTAGGTAGAGGAGTTAAAAGGATGGAAATAATGAGGGAGAGATGAAAGAG
>NC_051421.1:31655225-31665225 GCF_015228065.2 Penaeus monodon | reverse complement strand
AAATATGAACGTTAATATATGAAAGTCTAACTAAACTAACTTATGAAATATATGAAAGTGTAATTAAAACTAACTAATATAAGAAATGTATGAGTCTAATAAAAAATATGAAAGTCTAAATAAACTAACATCTATCACATCTATAGGACCTACATATAATCATCATCCATATATCAACAAACTGGGACCTTTCCATAAAATGTTTCTGTTCTATAGCTGTTGACACCTCTACACTATTCATAACTTGTAATAACTAAATCTGAGAAGATGACAGACGCTGAAATGGTTGGAGATACATTATAGAGTGTCGGGGTACAGAATAGGAATGTTCGGAACACTGTAGCTCGGTATTGTGTTCATATTGCGTATCCATACCAAAGAGACTGTACGTGTAAAGCGCCGTTCTTTAATTTCTACATTTCTACGAGACGTTCTTGAAAGCTAAAAGTATGATAGCTGCTAAAAGTACGATAGGTGCGAGTGTACCAATTCCTTTCGACTTTCTGACGCCTCGGTTAACATGTATTTTGGGTTCATCAAAGGCATTTCCTGGTTAAAGAGGATCTTAAAGTTACACCAGCAAGAGAGCTCGGTCTGAAAAGAGAATCGTGTATATACTTGAAATAAAATGAAACAGGGGTGAAGTCTACGATGAACTGGCGACGACTACGTTAAACTAAAATGTGCTTCCTGTCTTGTGATGTATCTATGATGAACACGAGCTCAGTGGATCTATAAAATATAAAAAAAAGAAGTGAAGAAGAGCAAGTGCGAAAATGTCAACGTATTCGAGATACCTGCAGAAATCTGACGCGACTGCATTAAGACAATGTAGTGTTCGGTCGAGGAAAAACGTAGACATCAGAATTGCATCTGTCGCTCTGGAGACTGCTAAGAATAAGACAAGTTAGTTCTCCTTATAAAACCATTGCTCTGGTCGCCCCCTTATGGGAAGAGAGTCGAATTCCCGATCCGATTGTGCGAATAGATCGTGAATAAGTACGACAAACTGACACAGATTGGAGTATTATTACATTAGTTCCCCCTGCTGTTACATGCCTCGACAGGTTGCGATAACACATGAGCTATCTTTAGACCTGGCGAAGAAAGGTCACGAGTGAGTTGGCGTTTTCGGAGTCAAGGGGAGAGATGAGGGCGAGAATACGTACTATGATGTGTAGGAGAAACAAGGCAATTTAGAAAAAATAAATAGATAAATAAATAAAAAATGCAAGTTAAATAAATAAATTTAAAAAAAAAATAAATTAAATTAATTAATTATTAATTAATTTATAAGAAACGTAGAAACAAAAGAATTTCATTTCACAGCTTTGGGGTAATTTCCAATTTCATTCCTAAAAACAAGGATTACGTGTCCCAGGATTTGAGGAAACGTAAGTGTAAAGTTTATAACGATCTACCGGGAGATTCAAGGAGAAATAAATCTCTTCAATAATTTCTTCCGTATTTGAATACCTTTTTTCCACCCCCTCCCTTTACAAATTTAATCATATGCATTCCTAGCCATGCTTAACCATCACTTTCCCAAGAATCGTACCATAGATGCTCAGGTCGGTGAGTCATAATTACCCATTAAATTCTCATTAATGTGTCTAGATCAATTAATGGAGAATAAATAAATACCTGTAATGCTTTTGTAAGGTATAGCTAGAGCATTCATCGACTGCTCTGTTCTACAAAACACGTCAGACATTTGATGAACTGCAAGGACCCCTAAACCTATGTCTTATTAATGTATAACTAATTTACAAAGACGTGGTAATATCCATCGATAACTAGAGTAATACCAGTATATATTTCCACGTGTTTGTGAAACGGATATTGTGATTATCAGCATATTTTTCTTCAATATTATTCAGTATCCCTCCCTCCCCCCCTAAAACATAAGGTAACAGAGATTTGCACTACGATCTACTGAATTACTACTACTAAAACCGACATACAAGAAAGTAATATAAACTGTAATAAACCTGTCCGATTATTCATTATATATCTATGTACAGTATTTGTATTTTTTGTTCATGTTGATCTGTATTAAATTTCGCATCATTTCGCAAATTTGCAATTCTACACTCTCACTGAGCCTCGTCAGCCCAGCCTTAATTGAATTTGCATATGAATAGCAACCTTAACTAAATAAAATTAACAGAATTTCTTCCGTAAGAGAGAGACCTAGATTACACTCAGCCTATTTATCAAGAAACTGCTATAATTAATGCTATTTTGTTAACACACTATCACTCGGAGAGAAACCCTCTGTACCAGAGAACCAGCCTCAACATCACCGTTTTTCTATCACAATGAAATTTTTCTTTGTTGTTTTTACGTATAAAAACAGCGTAAATAGTTCTTGTTTCCTTTCTCATTTTTTCTTTTTTTTTCCTTTCTTCTTTCTTTCTTCTTTCTTCTTCTTCTTTCTTCTTCTTTTTCTTTCTTCTTCGTTCTCCTTTCTCTTCTTATTTCCTCTGGTTTTATTCCTCCTTTCTTCTCCTCTTCCTTACTCTTCTTTCCTCTTTTCTCTCTACTCTTCACTTCTCCTTCCTCTCCTCTTATTCTGGTCTTTATCTTTCTTTTTTTCTTTTTCTTTTATTTTTATTTTTATTTTTATTTTATCTTCTTTTCTTTTATCTTCTTTTCTTTTCTTTTTCTTTTTCTTTTTCTTTTTCTTTTTCTTCTTTTTCTTCTTCTTCCTCTTTTCTCTCCACTTCCTATATCTTCTTTCTAATCATCTTGTGAGTACTCCTTCTTCTCTTTTTCCTTCTCTTCGTTTTCTTCTTTTATGTCTTCTTCATCATCATCACCAAGTTCCTCTTTTCTTTCTTCTTTATCCTCCTCCTCTCGTTGCTCCTTCTCCTCTTCTACTAGTTATCTTTTCTTCATGGTTATCATTCTTGTTTTTATGATTTTTTTTCTTTTTTTTTATGTATATTTTCTATTTTCACCATTATTTCAAGCTCTACTCTTACTAATTAATCTTTTTCTTCTTCTTGTATCTTCGTTTTCCACATCTTACTAATTCTCGTCTCTTTTTATCCCTCTCCCTCTTTTATTCTTCCCCTCTCCCTCCTTCCTCATAATCCTCCTATCGTCCTTTCTCCCATTCCTATCTTCATTCATATTATTTTTACATTTTCCTCTCTTCCGCCTCCCCTTCCTCCCTCACGTGAATCTCGCGTTTATACTTTATATTAAGGAAGAACACACACAGTAAGCCACAAACCCCCATCATCAATATCATTTCTACTACAATGTCAGTTTCACGAAATGAAGATATTAATTTCAATGCTAATGGTTATTGACAAAATACGAAAAAAAGGGGGGAGGGAGAGAGAGGAGGGGGAGAGGGAGGAGGGGAAGGGGAGGGGGGGCCCTGTATTTTATCTACGCCCGCACGCGAAATTGCCGAGACTCGGATAACTAAGATAATGTAAAGAATTATCATAGCCATTATCGTTGGGGTTTGCAGTCGAGGGGAAAATCAGCTTCTTGTACCCAGATTAACATCGATTTACTTTCTTTTTTCTTTTATTTTTCTTAATCTAATTTATTATAAATTGTTTTTAACTTTCATTCTGTCGTCCTTGTTCTTCGTTTTTATTTTTGTTCTTCTTTTTAGGGAACGTAATGGTTATCTTTGTTCTTAATCAAGCAGTTATGTACGTTACTTTTTTTTTTCTTTTTACAATACATTAGCTTGTCAAGAAGTAACATAAGCGGTAATAAGCTTAAACGGGAGAGATTTATTTTAAGATTAACATTCAGGGTCAAGACTTTATTTATTCTTCTGTATTTCTGCTGTAGTTAATGTAGTCATTATCATTTATTATGTTACCATTATTACTATCATTATTTTAATTATTTTTTGCTGTTTGTATTGTCAGGTAAGTTGTATGGTAGACTGAAAAGTTTTACTTCATTATCATTATCATTAAATTTTTATTACTATAATCATCATTTACGTCTCATGAACTGATCCTAAATATATATAAGCTCTTGTTCCCGACAACCTTATACTCGCGACCCTTTCTCAGACCTCCCACACATCCGCGACCCTCGATATCATTCTTGATCTAAAAGTAATACCTAAAAAATAAGCAATCTGTGCAATTTTATTTACATGATTATAATACAGTATTCCTTGACGACGCGACTTCACAGACTATTCTCATTTGTAATACTGATAAATCCCAATCTAAACTTCTACAACCCCAGTGGGAATAGATATACTTACTTGTGGGCTCGAGGCCTACCCCACCAGCTGCCCACATGAGTGTCCGGATGGCCCACCAGCGGAAGACAAATTTGGGCTAATAGTCACTGCACAGAGGCTCCATATTATGGGCTCTATGTTTAGTTTACAAGGCCTTTTTGATTTTGAAAATATATGGTGTACATTTGTAACAAGGTTATAGGATGACACGCTGCGCCACAAATCAGTTTCAGTGATGCCCCAGATACCCGCCGTCCCTAAGCAAATGGCTTTCTAAGTCTATTGGCAAATCCGGCACTGTTGGAAACCATCCGGAGCGGGTTTCGACCCCCTTGAGGACAGCCGTTCCTATGGTAGGAGAATGAGGAATCTCGTGGAAGATCTCAGTCTGAATCTCTCCAAGGTTCTAGCTGTTGGGATTCCCCGGTCCTCCCTTTGGACCAATGAGGTCGATCTGGCTCTGGTCGGAATAGGGAAAGGGGAGAGATCTCTAGCAGAAATCAGGGAGAGATTTCTTCAACACGCTTCCAAGTACCAAGGCTCAGATGCAATATATACAGATGGTTCGAAATCTGAAAATGGCGTGGGCTTTGCAGAAGTGAGTAAGAGGAAGACTGTAGCTGACTGTCTTTCTTCGGCAGCCTCGATCTTCACTGCAGAGTTACATGCCATCCTTGCAGCAATCAACATGACTAGAGATCTTAATCTATTCTATTGTTATATATTACTACTCTCGTAGTGCTTTGTAATCAATCAAGAGCTTATCCATTGGTAAAGGAAGTTCATGACTGATTTGCACTGATGTCATCAAGTAAGAAGATAACTCTGTGTTGGGTGTCAGCGCGAACTGATCGGAGGGCTGTTGACGCGGTAGATAATCTTTCTTTAATCAATAAATCAATCACTGATCTACACACAATTGCAATATAAAGGTTTTATATTATATCGCATCACACTGCCCGACTATCACTTATATAACCGCCATTCAAAATCGTATGAAAACATTAATCAGTTGTCTTATTCACCATCTTTAGTTAATCATCTTGATCGATTTACCAGCTCATTCACTAATCACGTCGTCATCAAGACCTCCCGATTCAACATTGGAAAAATGAAAATCCTACAAAACCACACTCTTTTAATACACACACCTCCTCGTCTGCTTGTAAAATGCTTATTGTAAGTTTTCTGTTATTGGAAATTCCCTTTGTGGATAGAAACTGAGACACACAGACGGACTGAGCTTCGGTCATTAATTTTCAAACGTTTGGGATTCCGTTGCGACATTTTTTCTTTTTTTTGGGGGGGGGGAGGGGGGAGGGGAGGTCGAGGGCATGATAAGGGATGGGGTGGGGGTGGGGGAGGGTGGGGGAAGGGGGGAGTCAGGATAGAGAGTGGGTTCGTCGGAAATCCTTGTGGTGACTTTAATGATTATGTTGATGGTGATTCTTCTAAATGGTAATAGTGATAATAAAAGTTAATGATATCCTTTTTTATCATCATTACCACTGTTTTTGTCATCAACGGCATTAAGTTAACAGAGATAATGCTGGTCATGATAAAAATGATAAAAATGTTGACAACTAAAATTATAAGAAAAATAACAATGATAATGAAAATCATAGTAATCATATTTACCATGGTATAACAATAATAATAATAATAATAATAATAATAATAATAATAATAATAATGAGAGAAATAGCAATGGTTATAACGATAATGACGATAGTAACAATCATAATGATAATAGTAATAATGATAATTATGATAACCATAACAGTAATACTAGATAATGATAATAATAATAATAATAATAATAATAATAATAATAATAATAATACTCATGATAAGAATAAGCGTCATCATTATTATCATTCTTCTTATTATTATTGTATTAATGATGATAATAATAATAATGAGAGTTAACAGTAGTAGCAGTAATATGTTTATAATGATAGTGACAATAACGATAATGATAATAACAAGAATAATAAGAATAATGTTAATAAATCACAATATTGATAACAACAACAAATATAATTATTATTCTTTTATATTATCATTTATTATTAGTATTAGTATTAGTATTACCTATTATTGTTACTATTACTATTACTATTACTATTATTATTATTATTATTATTATTATTATCATTATTATTATTATCATTATCATTATCATTATCATTATCATTATCATTATTATCATTATTATTATAGCGAGGCACAGACCCAATAGATTTCAATGTGTCTGGTTGAGCTCGGGCTACTGAAAACATAGTTTTTTGTTCAAGAAAAGATTCGTCTGCAGTGAACATGTGTAAGGTTCCAGGCCTACGGCACGCTGCCACTACCAGATTCGTAGGCTCGGGAACCGTGTGTGTTGTGTATGGGGGTGTGAGTGTTGTATAAGAGAAGGGTGGAAGGAAAATACAGAATGTGTGTGCTGAATGTTGGATGTGTAAATGTGAAAAGGGATATAGCGTAGGTTGAGCGTCTGCGCGGGCGTGTTTGGGAGAAAAATGCAAGATCATCGAAATATCATTAATCTTCCCTTCGGTTAGAGCATCCGCCTGCTGGAAACGGGAACCCAGATAAAGCAAAAGTTATGGTCTAGAATATCAGCTTAATATACTCTGATTCATCAGAGGTTGCGAGATATCAGAGTAGATTATTATTTACTGTGTTGTTTAGGAGATCCGAGTCCAATAAAGTTGTGTGTTTAATAATTGGTCTGAACTAAAACTTTAGAAGTGGTGAATGTTATTCATTCTATCTCAGTTTTCCGGCTGGAACTGAGTGAAAGCTCTAAGATGGGATGATGTTTATTGGGGAGCAAATGACCCCCCCCCCAAAAAAAAAAAAACAAAAAAAAACATTGTGACGACCAGAGGTTATCACGACACTTTGAAAATGTCGCCGAAGAGAAAGGATAATAGAAAATAGAAAATAAGGTAAAGGAAACGAAGAAACGTCAATACACAGATGCAAGGAAACTATTTCGGACAGCACATATTTACGATATCGATTTTGATTTTTTCTTTCTTTCTTTTTTCTTGGCGATTTCAATGCCATCCAAGTAACTGAACTTGATTTTAAATGCGTCTTGTGCTATCAAAAAAGTAATAACAAAGACAATAAAGACTGTCCCAGAAGCGTTACAGGGACGCGGTCTTCACAAACTGGTCTATGGTTATCATAAAAATAACTGCCCTTAGGACCTAGCCGCAGGTGGCCTCACGCGGGTGCACAGGGAGTACCCCCGCATCGTCTGCGGAAGGACCATCACATCACGTTGTCCGTCACATCATTTACTCCTCCTAGGGCCAACGGGAACACGGCAGCTACCCCAGTGTGCAAGACGGCCTAGCGTAGCACGCGTTGGAAGCCGATGTACTGGTTGCGTCGTGCGGTTTTCCAAGAGATTCTTCTACGCACGCGCACACACACACACACACACACACACACACACACACACACACACACACACACACACACACACACACACACACACACACACACACACATATATAAGAAGGGCTGGTCAGGCATCAAAACCACAACCAGAGCTCAGGACTGTTCGGAGAAAGCTAACGCGTAACTTCGTGGTAAAAGCGGCAGGCATGTGGCATAGATCTGGCCTCAACCGCGTGGCCAGCGAGGAAGATGTCAATGCTGGCGAAATCGACCTTATGTAATAAAAAATGATAATGATAATGATAATAACAGTAATAATAATAACAAGCATGATATCATAATTATAATAATGATAATATGAGCGATAATAATAATGATAATGATAGTAATAATAGTAATAATGATGATAATAATAATGATGAAAATAATAGTAATAATAATAATGATAATAATAATAAAACAATAATAAAAATAATAATAATGATGATAATAATAATAATAATAATAATAATTAATAATAATAATAATAAAAATAGTGATGATAATAATTATTATGATGATGATGATAATAGTAATATTAACAATAACAAAAATAATGATAATAATAATAATTATTATTATTATTATTATAATAGTAATATTAACAATAACAAAAATAATGATAATGTACCAATAATTATGAAAGTAGTGATGATGATGATGATGAATGATAATGATTACATTGATAATGCTAATAATAATAATAATAATAATAATAATAACAACAATAATAATAATAATAAAAATAATAATAATAATAATAATAATGAAAAAAATAATAATAATAATAATAATAATAATAATAATAATAATAATAATAATAATAATAATAATATATAATAATATATATGATAATGATAATAATAAAAATAATAATGATAATGATAATGATAATGATGATGATGATGATGATGATGATGATGATGATAATAATAATAATAATTAATAACAATGATTATTATTATCATTATTATTATTGTTATTATTATTATTATTATTATTATTATCATTATCATTATCATTATCATTATCATTATCATTATCATTATCATTATCATTATCATTACAATTACAATTACAATTACAATTACAATTACAATTACAATTACAATCATAATCATAATCATAATCATAATCATAATCATAATCATAATCATAATCATAATCATAATCATAATCATAATAATTATAATTATAATTATAATTAAATTATAATTAATCTATAATTATAATTAAAATAGTAATTGTAATTTAATTGTAATCATAATTATAATCATAATCATAATCATTCATAATCATATTATAATCATAATCATAATCAAAATCATAAAAAGAATAGTAATCATAACAATGATGATAAAAACTAAAACAGAAAGGCAACAACAAAAACAGCAATAATCATAATCTTAACAATCACCTAAAAAACACATAACAGCAACAATGAAAATATAAATCAAACAAGAAAAATGCAAGTCATTATAAAGACACTGAGCAGTCCACACGTTATCACGAACATTATAATCTCTATCACGAGGCCTACCTTTTTGAACGATTAAACAACAGAGTAACAGCATATGTACACCATGAGTTAAACCCATCTTTTTTGTTCTTACTTGTTTTTAATCAAGGAAATAGCGAATTTTCTCATCAACGAAATTACCATGAGTTAATAAGTTGACGTTTTACTTCCTTGTTTTTTCACGATTTTTTTATTTTTCTTTCCTTTACTCCAGTCTGCTTGTTCCTCTCCCTTATTAACTTTCTTTTTTTTTATTCGTCTATTTGTCTATCGGTCTATCTATCTTTCTATCTATCTATCTATCTATCTTTCTATTTATCTCTCTATTTTTCTATCTATCTATTTATCTCTCTCTCTCTATCTATCTATTTATCTATCTATTCTCCTCTGCTAATACTAATTTCTACGCTATCTATAATCTATTTTCCTCTCCTCTCTCTCTGCTCCGCCACGTCTCTTCTCTCTGTCTCCGTCTCTCCTTCTCTAATTTATATTATACTATTAATTATTATTAATATATATATCGCTTTCTATTCTCTCAGTACATCTTCATTCTCGTTCATCTATCTACTAACGTATCTAATCATATCTATTGATCTGGCCTACAGTGCTTCTGTCTGTCTATCTATCTCTATCACTATCTATATCTCTATCTCTCTATATATGACTATCTATCTATCTATAGGTCTTATTTCCGCTGGCAAAAAAAAAAATGTTTCACGACACTAGAAATCGTCGCAAATTTCCTTCGCGACAATCCCCGGGCCGGTCGCGACAGCAACGTTGCCAAT
>NC_051421.1:31634155-31647625 GCF_015228065.2 Penaeus monodon | reverse complement strand
TTAGAACGGAGTGGATTGAAAAGGGGACTTTTTTCTCCGACCTTATTGCCAGGTTTTACTAAGACATAAAACCGCCTCGCTCGTTTTGCTTGTCACATTTTGGGTTTATTTGTAAATGTGTTTTTATGAATTGAAAAATAAAGTTTTATTTCAACTCTTTTTTGTTTTGCCGGAACGAGGGGAAAATTTTACTTGTTTTTTTGTTATCCATTTTTTTATTAAAAATAAAGTTTTTACCTATCGATGCAAATTTCCTTTAGATACAGAGATAAGGGTGTTCCCATTAAGCCTACTTATAACCCTATTTGAACATAACTAGCAGTATCTTTGTAAAAATTCAATCGGCAATGCAATCTGGCCTCCACTAATGTTTGCTAGCATTTTCAGTGCCCAGATTTTTGAAGGCGGAAACCATAAATGATTACTAGATAAAATAGTGATACTATTAGAAACTCTCAAATATAATCGTGGTGGGATGGAATCAGGAACCTCTAGATTACTCCTACAAAGATGTTTTTTATTTTGGCTGAATTAAAAAAAAAAGTGGAATAAATCTCTCCGCCAATAATTTCCCCTTTTTTGCCAACCACCAGAAAACGAATATAGTGTTTTTTTTTGTGAACTAAAAACTTTTAAATTTTTGCCAAACACTGTACAAAAAAATACCAAAAAATCATAACCTGAACTCAATTTAAAGAGACCTCTTACGCCGACAGAAAACGGACAGAAAGTTTTTTATAGTCTTGTGCGTGGGAGACCAAGGTGAGGAGGATTGTTAGTAAAAACAGTGCACGCTATAATTCTCATTCGCTGTATAATTGATGCAGAACAAGAGTTTAAAAAAAACTCGATCGTTTGATTTTTCTTTTCCTTAATGAAAATCCTCCCCCAAAAAGGAAATTCGTAAAAACAGTCTTCAAGACTCGCCCTTTATATTACGCTTTATTCGCAGTAATAGCGAGTAAGCTGGCAACGTCTCCCCGCCGTTTCCCGAAAATATATTTTAAAAGGGGAGATGGGCATATAACCCCCAAAGAAAATTTGAAGGTTTTACGAAGAAATGGGCCAATAAAAAAAAAAGGGAAGTTTGGGTTTTTCTTTTGACAGGAAAATTTTTTTTTCTTTGATGAAATCGGCTAAAACCGTTGTTTGTTTTTGTTTTGTTTTTTTTTTTTAGTCCTGTTTTTATTTTTTTTTCCTTTTTTTCTTTCTTTTGGTTTAGCCAGAGTTCTCATTCGAGGGAAGAAAGAGCATATATCCGTGGCTGCTGGCGATGGAAGTTGGGACAAATAAGTTATATAATTCACTAACTTCTTTTCGATCCGACTGAGAAATTTTTAAATACCAAATGGTTTGCCATGGGGACTAAGAAGGTTACTTTGCTTAGGTTTGTTATGGAAAATATGAAAAACGTTAATATATGAAAGTCTAACTAAAACTAACTTTATGAAAATATATGAAAGTGTTAATTAAAACTAAACTAATATAAGAAAATGTATGAGAGGGTCTAATTGAACTAAAAAACATATGAAAAGTTTTAATATAATAAAAAATAATTTGAAAGTCTAAATTCAAAAACTAACATCTATCACAATCTATAGGACCTACATATAATCATCATCCATATATCAACAAACTGGGACCTTTCCATAAAATGTTTCTGTTCTATAGCTGTTGACACCTCTACACTATTCATAACTTGTAATAACTAAAATCTGAGAAGATGACAGACGCTGAAATGGCCCCTTGGAGATCATTATATAGAGGTCGGGGGCTACAGAATAGGAAAGTTCGGGAACCACTGTGCTCGAGTATTGATGTTTCCAATATTAGCTGTAGTGGTCTGCGATACCCAAAGAGACTGTACGCGTAAAAGCGCCGTTCTTTTAATTTTTTCTACATTTTCTACGAGGGCGTTTTCTTGGAAAAGCTTAAAAAGTATGATAGCTGCTAAAAAGTACGATAGGTGCGAGTGTAAACCAATTTCCCTTTCGACTTTTCTGACGCCTCGGTTAACATGTATTTTGGGTTCATCAAAGGGCATTTCCTGGTTTAAAGGAGGATCTTAAAGTTACACCAGCAAAGAGAGCTCCGGTCTGAAAAAGAGAATCGTGGTATATACTTGAAAATAAAAAATGAAACAGGGGGTGGGAAGTCCTAACGATGAAAACTGGCGGAACGAGGGTACTTATTAAACTAAAAATTTGCTTTCCTGGTCTTGTTGGATTTTATTCTATGATTGAAACACGAGGCTAGGTGAATTCTATAAAAAAAATATAAAAAAAAAAAAAAAAAAAAATGAAAAGAAGTGCAAAAAATGTCCAAACGGGATAAATCCTGCCAACGAAAAACTATCGGGAAGATGAACTTGCAAATTGAGAGAACAAACGGACAGTGTCGCAGGAAAAATAAAACAAAACAAGTTCAGGCGAAAAACTAGACATCAGAATTGCATCTGTCGCTTCTGGAGACTGCCTAAAAATAAGACAAGTTAGTTTCTCCTTTAAAAACCATTTGCTTCTGGTTCCCCGCCCCTTATGGGAAGAGAGTCGAATTCCCGGATCCGATTAGTGCGAATAGATCGTGGAAATAAGTACGACAGACTGAACACAGATTTGGAGTATTATTACATTAGTTCCTCCTGCTGTTTTACATGCCTCGACAGGTTGCGATAAAAACACATGAGCTATCTTTAGGACCTGGCGGAAGAAAGGTCCACGAGTGAGTTGGCGTTTTTCGGAGTCAAGGGGAGAGATGAGGGCGGGAGAATACGTAACTATGATGTGGTAGGAGAAAACAAGGCAATTTTAGAAAAATAAATAAATAAATAAATAAAAAAATGCAAGTTTAAATAAATAAATTAAAAAAAAAAAATAAATAATAAAATTAATTAATTATTAATTAATTTTATAAGAAACCGTAGAAAACAAAAAGAATTTCATTTCACCAGCTTTGGGGTAATTTTTTCCCAATTTTTTCAATTTTCCTAAAAAAAACAAGGATTACGTGTCCCAGGAATTTTGAGGAAAACGTAAGTGTAAAAGTTTATAACGATTTTTTAAAACGATCTACCGGGAGATTTCAAGGAGAAAATAAAAATCTCTTTCAAATAATTTTCTTTCCGTAATTTGAAATACCTTTTTTTTCCCACCCCCTCCCTTTACAAATTTTAATCATATTGCATTCCTAGCCATGCTTTAAACCATCACTTTTCCCAAGAAATCGTACCATAAGATGCTCAGGTCGGGTGAGTCATAAATTTACCCCATTAAATTTCTCATTAATGTGGTCTAGATCAATTAATGGAGAAATAAATTAAAATACCTTGTAATGCTTTTTGTAAGGGTATAGCTAGAGGATTCCATCGACTCCCTCTGTTTCTACAAAAACACGTCAGAAACATTTTGATGAACTGCAAGGGACCCCTAAACCTATGTCTTATTAATGTATAAAAACTAATTTACAAAGACCGTGGTTAATATCCATTCGATAACCTAGAGTAATACCAGTAAATTATTATTTTCCACGTGGTTTTGTGAAACGGATATTGTGGATTATCAGCATATTTTTTTTTTTTCAAATTATTTAATTCAGTTATCCCCTCCCTCCCCCCTAAAAACATAAGGTAACAAGAGATTTGCAACTACGATTCTACTGAAATTACTACTACTAAAAAACCGACATTACAAGAAAAAGTAATTTATAAAACTGTAATAAACCTGTCCCCGATTATTCCATTTATTATATTTATGTACAGGTTACAGTAATTTGTATTTTTTTGTTTTTTTCATGTTTTTTTTGATCTGTATTTAAAAATTTTTTCGCCATCAATTTTCGCAAAATTTTTGCCAAATTCTTACACTCTCCCTGAAACCTCGTCAGCCCAGCCTTAATTTGGAATTTTGCATATTGAAATAGCAAACCCTTAAACTAAATAAAAATTTTAAAACAGAATTTTTTCTTCCCGTAAGAGAAGAGACCTAGATTTACACTCAGCCTATTTATCAAGAAACTGCTTATTAATTTAAATGCTTATTTTTTGTTAACACACTATTCAAATCGGAGAGAAAACCCTCTGTTACCAGAGAAACCCAGGCCTCAAACCATCCACCGTTTTTTTTATTCCTACAAATGAAAATAGGTTTTTTTTCTTTTTGTTTTTTTGTTTTTTTTACGTAATAAAAAAAACAGCGTAAAATAGTTTTTCTTGTTTTTCCCTTTTCTTCATTTTTTTTCTTTTTTCTTTTTTTTTTTTCCTTTTCTTCTTTCTTTCTTTCTTCTTTCTTTCTTTTTTCTTTTTCTTTTCTTCTTCCTTTTCTCTTTATCCTTATTTCCCTCTGGTTTTTTTTTCCCTCCTTTTTCTTCTCCCTTTTTCCTTACTCTTCTTTTCCTCTTTTTTTTTTTCTTCTACCTTTCTTCACTTTTCCTCCTTCCCCTCTCCTCTTATTTCTGGTTTTCTTTTATCTTTTTCTTTTTTTTTCCTTCCTCTTTTTTTTTTTTCTCTTTCTTTTTTTCTTCTTTCCTTATTCTTCTTCAATACACATTTTTTTTCCCTCTCTTTTTCCTTCTTTCCTTCTTCTTTATGTCCTCCTCCTCCCCTTTTTGCTTTTCTTCTCTTTCCTCCTCCCTCTCCTTTTTCTACTAGTTTTTTATTTTTTTCTTCATGGTTTATCATTCTTTGTTTTTTTTTTATTGATTTTTTTTTTCCTTTTTTTTTTTTATTCTGTATTATTTTTTCTATTTTTCACCATTTATTTTAAGCTCACTCTTCCTAATTTAATCTTTTTTTTCTTCTTGTATCTTCGTTTTTTTCCACATCTTTTACTAATTTTTTCTTTCTTTTTATCCCTCTCCCTCTTTTATTTCTTCCCCTCTCCCCTCCTTCCTCAATAATCCTCCTATCGTCCTCTTTCTCCCATTTTCTATCTTCTTATTTCATTTTTTTTATTTTTTACATTTTTTCCTCTCTTCCGCCCCTCCCTTCCTCCCTCACGTGGAATCTCCGCGTTTTATACTTTTTATATTAAGGAAGAAAAACACAACAGTAAGCCACAAACCCCCCATCATCCAAATATCATTTTTTCTTACTACAAATGTTAGTTTTCACGAAAATGAAGATATTTAATTTTTCAATTGCTAATTTTTTTTTTTTATTGACCAAAAAATACGAAAAAAAAGGGGGAGGGGAGAAAAAGGAAGGGGAGGGGGGAGGGGGAGGAGGGAAAGGGGAGGGGGAGAGGGGGAGGGGAGGGAGGAGGGGAGGGGGGGGGGCCCTGTTATTTTTTATCTTACGCCCCGCACGCGAAAAATTGCCGAGACTCGGATAACTAAGATAATGTAAAAGAATTATCATAGCCATTATCGTTTGGGGTTTTTGCAGTCGGAGGGGAAAAATCAGCTTTCTTGTACCCAGATTAACATCGATTTACTTTTCTTTTTTTCTTTTTATTTTTTCTTAATCTAATTATTATAAAATTGTTTTTTTTTATAACTTTTCATTCTGTCGTCCTTGTTTCTTCGTTTTTGTTTTTTTTTTGTTTCTTTTTTAGGGAAAAAAACGTAATGGTTATCTTTTGTTTCTTAATCAAAGCAGTTATTGTACGTTACTTTTTTTTTTTTTTCTTTTTTACAATACATTAGCTTTGTCCAAGAAGTAACATAAGCGGTAATAAGCTTTAAAACGGGAAGAGATTTATTTTTTAAGATTAACATTTCAGGGTCAAGACTTTATTTATTCTTCTGTATTTCTGCTGTAGTTAATGTAGTCATTTATCATTTATTTATGTTTACCCATTATTACTATCATTATTTTTTAATATTTTTTTTTGCTGTTTTGTATTGTCAGGTAAGTTGTATGGTAGACTGAAAAAGGTTTTTTACTTCATTTATCATTATCATTAAATTTTTTTTTTATTAACTATAATCATCATTTTTACGTCTTATGAACTGATCCTAAAATATAATAATAAGCTCTTTTTCCCGACAATCTTACACTCGCGACCCCTTTTTTCTCAGACCTCCCCCACACATACGCGACCCTCGATATTATTTCTTGATCTAAAAGTAATACCAAAAAAAAATAAGCAATCTGTTGCAATTTTTTTTTATTTGCATGAATTATAAAAACACTATTCCTTTGACGAACGCGGACCTTCACAGACTATTTCTCATTTGTAATACTGATTAAAATCCCAATCTAAAACTTCTACAACCCCAGTGGGGAATAAGATATTATATTTACTTGTGGGGCTCGAGGCCTACCCCACCAGCCTTGCCCCACATGAGTGTCCGGATGGCCCCACCAAGCGGGAAGACAAATTTGGGGCTAAATAGTCCACTGCACAAGAGGCTCCATATTATGGGCTCTATGTTTAGTTTACAAGGCCCTTTTTGATTTTTGAAAATATTATGGTGTTACATTTTTGTAAACAAGGTTTATTAGGATGACCACGCTGCGCCACAAAATCAGTTTTCATGGATGCCCCCAGATACCCGCCGTCCCTAAGCAAATGGCTTTTCTAAGTCTATTGGCAAATCCGGCCACTGTTGGAAAACCATCCGGAAGCGGGTTTCGACCCCCCTTGAGGGGGGACAGCCGATCCTATGGTAGGAGAAATGAGGGAATCTCCGTGGAAGAATCTCAGTCTGAATCTCTCCAAGGTTCTAGCTGTTGGGATTTCCCCGGTTCCTCCCTTTGGACCAATGAGGTCGATTCTGGCTCTGGTCGGAATAGGGGAAAGGGGAGAGAAAGATCTCTAGCAGAAAAATCAGGGAGAGATTTTCTTCAACACGCTTTCCAAGTACCCAAGGCTCAGATGCAAATATATACAGATGGTTCGAAATCTGAAAAATGGCGTGGGCTTTTGCAGAAAGTGGAGTAAGAAAGGAAGACTGTAGCTGACTGTCTTTTCCTTTCGGCCAGCCTCGATCTTCACTGCAGAGTTACATTGCCATCCTTGCAGCAATCAACATGACTAGAGATTCTTAAATCTATTTCTATTGTTATATATTACTACTCTCGTAGTGCTTTGTAAATCAATCAAGAGCTTATCCATTGGTAAAGGAAAGTTTCATGACTGATTTTGCCACTGATGTCATCAAGTAAGAAGATAACTCTGTGTTGGGTTGTCCAAGCGCGAAACTGATTCGGAGGGCTGTTGACGCGGTTAGATAATCTTTTTCTTTAATCAATAAATCAATCCACTGATTCTACACACAATTGCAAATATAAAAGGTTTTTTCATATTATATCGCATCCACACTGGCCCCGACTATCACTTATATAAAACCCGCCATTCAAAAATCGTATGGAAAAAAAACATTAATTCAGTTGTCCTTATTTCCCACTTCTTTAGTTTTATCATCTTGATCGATTTTACCAGCTCATTCACTAATCCACGTCGTCATCAATACCTCCCGATTCAAACATCGGAAAAAATGAAAAATCCTACAAAAACCCACACTCTTTTAATACAACCACACATCCTCGTCTGCTTGTAAAAAATGCTTATTGTAAGTTTTTCTGTTATTGGAAATTTCCCTTTGTGGATAGAAAAAAACTGAGACACACAGACGGACTGAGGCTTCGGTCATTAATTTTCAAAACGTTTGGGATTCCGTTTGCGGACATTTTTTTTCTTTTTTTTTTGGGGGGGGGGGGGGGGGGGAGGGGAGGTCGAGGGCATGATTAAGGGAGATGGGATGGGGGGGGGGAGGGGGGTGGGGAGGGAAGGGGGGAGGTCAGGATAGAGGAGTGGGGTTTCGTCGGAAAATCCCTTTTGGTTGGGACTTTAATGATTTTATGTTTGATGGTTGATTTTCTTTCTAAATGGTAAATAGTGATAATAAAAGTTTAATGATATCCTTTTTTTTTTATCATCATTACCACTGTTTTTTTTTGTCATCAAAACGGCATTAAGTTTAACAGAGAATAATGCTGGTCATGATAAAAAATGATAAAAATGTTGACAACTAAAAAATTAATAAGAAAAAAAAATAACAATGAATTAATGAAAAATCATAGTAAATCAATATTTTTACCATGGTTAATAATAATGATAATGAATAATAATAAATAATAAAATTGAAAATGATAATAGTAATAATTGATAATGATAAATAAATGACAAAGAAATAATAATATAATATAGTAATAAAAATAAAAATAAATAATAAATAATAAATAATAATAATAATAATAATAATAATGAGAGAAATAGCAATGGTTTATAACGATAATGACGATAGTAACAATCATAATGATAATAGTAATAATGATAATTATGATAACCAATAAACAGTAAAACTAGATAATGATAATAATAATAATAATAATAATAAATAATAATAATAATAATAATAAATAAATAACTCATGATAAAGAAATAAAGCGCTCATCATTATTATCATTCTTCTTATTTATTTATGTATTAATGATGATAATAATAATAATGAGAGTTAAACAGTTAGTAGACAGTAATATGTTTTTATAATGAGATAGTGGACAATAACGATAATGATATAATAACAAGAAATAATAAGAATAATGTTTTAATAAATCACAATATTGATAAACAACAAACAAAATATAAATTATTATTCTTTTTATTTATCATTTTATTATTAGTATTAGTATATTAGTATTACCTATTATTGTTACTATTACTATTACTATTTTACTATTATTATATTTAATTATTATTTATTTATTATAATCATTTATTATTATTAATCATTATCATTTATCATTTTATCATTATTCATTATCATTATTATCATTATTATTTATAGCGAGGCACAGAACCCAAATAGATTTTTCAAATGTGTTCTGGTTTGAGCTCGGGGCTACTGAAAACATAGTTTTTTGTTCAAGAAAAAGATTTCGTCTGCAGTGGAAACATGTGTAAGGTTCCAGGCCTACGGCACGCTGCCACTACCAGATTCGTAGGCTCGGGAAAACCGTGTTGTGTTGTGTATGGGGGTGTGAGTGTTGTTAAAGAGGAAAGGGTGGAAGGAAAATAATACAGAAATGTGTTGTGCTGAATGTTGGATGTGTAAATGTGAAAAAAAGGGATATAAGCGTAGGTTGAGCGTCTGCGCGGGGCGTGTTTTTGGGAGAAAAATGCAAGATCATCGAAATATCAATTATCTTCCCTTCGGTTAGAGCATCCGCCTGCTGGAAAACGGGAAAAACCCAGATAAAGCAAAAGTTTATGGTCTAGAATATCAGCTTAATATACTCTGTTTTTCATCAGAGGTTGCGAGATATCAGAGTAGATTTTATTTTTTACTGTGTTGTTTAGGAGAATTCCGAGTCCAAATAAAGTTGTGTGGTTTAATAATTGGTCTGAACTAAAAACTTTAGAAAGTGGTGGAATGTTTATTTCATTCTATCTCAGTTTTCCCGGCTGGAACTGAGTGGAAAGCTCTAAGATGGGATGATGTTTTATTGGGGAGCAAATGACCCCCCCCCCCAAAAAAAAAAAAAAACAAAAAAAAAAAAAAAAACATTGTGGACGACCAGAGGTTTATCACGACACTTTGAAAAATGTCGCCGAAGAGAAAGGATAATAGAAAATAAGAAAAATAAGGTAAAGGAAAAACGAAAAAGAAACGTCCAATACACAGATGCAAGGAAAAAAAAATATTTCGGACAGCACATATTTACGATATCGATTTTTTTATTTTTTTCCTTTCTTTTTTTTTCTTGGCGATTTTCAATGCCATCCAAGTAACTGAAACTGATTTTAAATGCGTCTTGTGCTATCAAAAAAAAAAGTTAAATAAAAAAAGACAATAAAAGACTGTCCCAGAAGCGTTACAGGGACGCGGTCTTCACAAACTGGTCTATGGTTATCATAAAAAATAACTGCCCCTTAGGACCTAGCCGCAGGTGGGCCTCACGCGGGTGCACAGGGGAGTACCCCCCGCATTCGTCTGCGGAAAGGACCATCAACATCACGTTGTTCCGTCCACATCATTTACTTCCTCCTTAGGGCCAAACGGGAAAACAACGGCAGCTACCCAGTGTTGCAAGGACGGGCCTAGCGTAGCCACGCGTTGGAAGCCGATTGCCACTGGTTTCGTCGTTGTGGCGTTTTTTTTCCAAAGAGATTCTCTTCTACGCACGCGCCAAACACCACAACACCACAACACCACACAACACACCACACACACACCACACAACCACCACCACACCACACACACAAACAACCACACACACACACCCACCCACACACCCCACAACACACACATATATATAAGAAGGGCTGGTCAGGCAATCAAAAAAAAACACAAAACCAGAGCTCAGGACTGTTTCGGGAGAAAAGCTAACGCGTAAACTTCGTGGGTAAAAAGCGGGCAGGCATGTGGCATAGAATCTTGGCCTCAAAACCGCGTGGCCAGCGGAGGAAAAAGATGTCCAATGCTGGCGAAAATCGACCTTAATGTTAAATAAAAAAAATGATAATGATAATGATAATAAACAGTAATAAAATAAAATAACAAGCAATTTATATCCATAATTTAATAATAATGAATTTATATGAGCCATAATAAATAATAATAATGATAGTAAATAATAGTAAATAATGATGAATAATAAATAAATGTGAAAAAATAATAGTAATAATAATAAATGATAATGATAGTAATGATAATAAAAAAAATAATAAATAATAAATAAATAGTTATAATAAATAATTAAAATGATATATAATAATTAATAAATAAAATAATTAATAATAATAAATTAAAATAATAAAAAAAATAGTGATGAATATTAAAATTTATTATTGGATGATTGATGAATTAATAGTAATATTTAAAACAAATAACAAAAAAAAAAAATGATATAATTAATAATATATTTTATTATTTATTTTTAAAATTTTAAGTAATATTAAATTAACAATAACAAAAAAATAATGTAAAATGTTTTTACCCAATAATTATGATTAAGTAGTGAATGATGAATGATTGATAAAATGATTACATTTGATAAAATGCAATAAATTGATAAATAATTTAATAAAATAAATAAAATAAAACAAATATAAAAAATAGTAATGATGGAATAGTATTGGACAGTTTTTTTGTGTGATGCGTCAAATAGTGATTTAATAATAAATTTAAATAACAAACAATGGACAAATGGTGAAATAATAATAAATAAATACATAATAAAAAATAAAAATAATAATAATAATAAAAACAAAATAATAATAATGAATTAATAAATAATATAATAAATAATAATAATTTAATAATAATAAAAAAATGTAAAATAAATAATAATAAACAACCAAAAAAAAACAAAACCAACACAACAACAAAAAAAACCAACAAACAATAATTAAAATAATAATAAATAAAAAATAATAAAAAATAATAATAATGATAAAAAATGATAATGATGATGAATGATGATGGATGATGGGAATTGATGATTATAATATAATAATATAATTTAAATAAATGAATTTATATTAATTACATTTATTTAATTATTTTTTTTTATTATTATTTATTATTATTTTATTTAATCATTATCAATTTATCATTATTCAAATCATTACTCATTTAATTCCATTATCATTATCATTATCAATTATCAATTACAATTACAAATTAAATTTACAATTAACAAAATTACATTTACAATTTACAATTCATAATCATAATCTAAATCAAAAATCATAATCATAAAATATCATAAATCATTAATCATAAATTCATAAATAATTATAAATTTTTTTCATAATTATAATTATAATTAATAATATTATTAAATAATTTTATTTAAATTTAAATTATAATTTAATAATTTATAATTAATAAATTTTTAATTAAAAATTGTAAATGGTTGTAAATCAAATTTTTAATCAATCATTAAATCAATAATCATATCATTTTCAATAATCAATATTATATTCATAAATTCAATAATCAAAAATCAATAAAAAAAAATAAGTTAATATTATAAAAACATAATGATAAAAATAATAAAAACTAAAAAACAGAAAAGGCAAACAACAAAAAAACCAAAAACAATAATCCATAAATCTTTAAACCCAATCAAAAACCATAAAAAAACAACATAACAGCAAAACAATTGAAAAAATATAAATCAAAACAAGAAAAAAAAATGCAAGTCATTTAATAAAGACACTTGAGCAGTTTCCCCACACGTTTTTTATCCACGAAACCATTAATAATCTCTTCCTATCACGAGGCCCTACTTTTTGAAAAAAACGAGTTGTAAACAAAACCAGAGTTAAAACAGCAGTAAAAAAAAAAAAAACAGCCAATGGAAAGTAAAAAAAACCAGCCATCTTTTTTTTTTTTACTTTGTTTTTTTTTTTATTTTTTAAAATCAAGGAAAATAGCGAAAATTTTTTTCCAATCAACGAAATTACCATGAAGTTTTTATAATAAGTTTGACGTTTTTTTACTTTTTTCCTTCTTGTTTTTTTTTTTTTTTTCCACTGTCAATTTTTTTTTGTTTTTTATTTTTTTTTTTTTTCCCTTTTCCCTCCAGTTCTGCTTTGGTTTCCTCCTCTCCCTTTATTTTAACTTTTCTTTTTTTTTTTTTTTTTCTCTCTATTTTTTTTGTCTATCGGTCCTAATCTATATTCTTTCTATCCTATCTATCTAATCTAATTTCTATTTTCCTTTCTAATTTTTTCTCTCCTCTATTTTTTTTTCTTACCTATCTAATTATTTTACTCTCTCTCCTCCTCTATCTCTATCTATTTTATCTAATCTATCTACTCTCCTTCTCTCTCCTACTTCTATCTACTATCCTATTCTATCCTATTAATTTTAATCCTTCTCTTCCCTCTCCTCTCTCTCCTCTTTCTCTCTATCCTCCTCCCTTTCTCTCCATCTCCTTTCTCCTCTATATATTATATATTTATTAATATATATATTATATAATATATATTCGCTCCCTCCTCTCCTATTTCTTCCCTCCTCATTCTCTCCTCTCCTCTGTCCCCCTCCTATCTATCTTAATTTACCTTATCTTCTTATCTACCTATCAATCTATTAACTGTTCGTCCCCCCCCCCCTGTGTTCCCCTATCCTAAATATTCACCTAATTCTATCCCTAATATCCTCTATGCTCCCTCTATAATAATGAACTATCTTTTCAACTAATAGGTTTCCCTTATTTTCCGCTGGCAAAAAAAAAAAAATGTTGTTTTTTCCAAACGGCACTAAAATTCGTCGCAAATTTTTCCTTCGGACAATTTCCCCCCCGGCCGGTCGCGACAGCAACGGTTTGCCAAATGTTTTCCTACCTTTTTTTTTGCCCAAAGGCTCTATCCCTATTTCCTAAGAGTTTTGTGTGAACATTGACTAGTCCTGAATTTTTTCTTTTTTTTTGAATTATTTTTTAAATTATCAAACACTGTTTTTTTACTGATATTACAATAGTAAAAAACATAACATTTTTCGTATAAAACAGTT
>NC_051421.1:31615729-31634055 GCF_015228065.2 Penaeus monodon | reverse complement strand
ATATTTTTATATATATTAAAATATATAATAAAAATTTTATATATTTTAGAAAATATATTTTTTAATATATAAAATATATATATACATATGTATGTGGTAATATATAATAATAAACATGTTGTAATATCCCTTATATTATAATATTATATATTTTATTTTTTATATATATATATTAATATACTATTATTAAATATTATATATATTATATATATTAGATATAAAATATAATATAATATGTATGTATGTTTGGTCATATACCCCATTTTTTAATGCAATTTATTTATTTTATATATAATATATATATATATTTTATATATAAAAATGTGTTTGTGTTTTGGGGTGTGTGTGTGTGTTTTGCGGCGTGCGTGTGTGGGTGTATGTGGTATGCATATTTTTTTTCTCTGCCACCTTTATTTTATTTTTTTCCTTTTCACTTTATATTTTTTCCCCGCGGGTTTTCCCGGGAAACTCCTTTAAACCGGGACAAAATTCCTCCTTTACACTTTTATCCGGGGGGGGTTTTTCCTTTTTTAAATCCCCCCTGCCTCTTCATTTCTTTTTTTTATTTTTCCTCCCCTTTTGAGAACGCTCCGATTTTTATTATCCTATGCACCCTTTTTCTTCTCCCTTTCTTTTTTCCCCCCGAAAAAAAATACAATTTTTTTTGGGTTTTCCTTTTTGTTTTTTTTTCACTGCCCGTGATTGAGATTTGTTCTTTTGAAAACCGCTGTTTTAATTGGGGAACCCTCAACAGAAGCCTTTTTTAAATTTTTAAATTTACCCTCTTGAGTTTAATTCTTAAAAAAGCGAAAGGAACAGGCAGGAGCCGCTCTCGAAAAATTAAACAGTCGGTTGCAAACCCATAGAGCGAAACGCCTCCCTTTCCTTCCCTTTGCCACACACACACACATATATTTAATAGGGTGTGGTGTGTGTGTGTGTGTGGTGTGTGTGTGTGCGTGTGGTGGGTGTGGTGTGTGTGTGTGTGTGTTTGGTGTGGGTGTGTTTGTGTGTGTGTGTGTGTGTGTTTTGTGTTCCGTGTTTGGGGTGTGTGTGGTGTGGGGTGTGTGTGGGGACTGTGTGTGTGGTGGTGGTGTGTGTTGTGTTGTGTGTTTGTTTTGTGTGTTGTGTGTGTGGGTGTGTGTGTGTGGTGTGTGGAAAAAAAATTTTTCCATTTTGACCGCCTTTGGTCATGATAACAATTGTTTTTTCATTTGTGATGCTCTTGGAGTGATTACGGGGTTTGGGCCCCCCATTTTCCTTCCCAACGGAGGGGCCGGGGTTTAAAGGAACATTTCTTTTAACCCGGGCTTGGGCCCACACTGACTTCCCTCCCTACCCCACCCCTGGCAGGTAGGCAATCGAGGTGAAGTTTCCTTGAAAAAGGGAAAAACAACGCGCCCCCCCTTTCCCCCTGAAACCCGAACTCGATTGCCGATGTCCCAAAGCCCTTGAGCCGATGCTTAACCACTCGGGCCAAAATATATATATAATATATAAAATATTTATAAAATATATTTTATATATATAATAGATAAATATAAAATATAAATATATATTATAAAATATATTTTTTAAAATTTTTTTAAAATATAATATTAATACATAAAAATATATATAAAATATATATAAAAATTTTTATATAAATATTTTTATATATTAAAATGTGTGTGTGTGTTGTGTGTGTGTAGTTGGGGGTTGTAGGTATTATACATCATCAAGGGCTAACGCTGAGGGGGGCAAGGGCCCGGCATCCCCCCCTTCGCTTCCCTCGGGGGGAAGTCCCCAGGCGGCCCCGGCCCCATCCAAATTCCCTTTGCAAAGGTTCTCGTCGGTTGCCCAACCCAATGACTCCAAAAGGACCCCCCACGGGTTCCTCCCCCCGGGGGTTTGCCCTCGCGGGAAAGAAAACCTGTGGGCAGGGTCGTCCTAGGGAGCGACTGGGTTGGCCATATACCCTGATTTGGGCGATCCCGGATTATAAAAGAAAAGGTCCCTTTCCAGTCTCAGGGTTTGCAACCCCCGGTTTGGACACTTGGCCCCCTGAAACTGAACCCACCCACCCGGCAAAGGGGACGGGTTACAAAAGGCATAAAGGCGAGCCCCAAAGGGACACGGATAATGTCCGGTTTCGCTTCCATAGGGGAAAAAATGGCAGTATAAAAGGCCCTTTGAATACCTCATTTGGTCCTTCTGCAAAAGGTACCGAAAATCCCCAAACGCTTTTGTTGACCCATTTCAGGGTCCGGGTTGCCGGACCAATCCTTTCTACGATTTCCTGGCTGACACCCCAGAGATATGGAACGCCACCAAGGTATGTAAAACTCTCTGAACTTCAACGTCCTCGCCGAAGCAGGGATCGATTTGAACGGGTTTCCCCAAAAGGGCCCCAAAGCCCCAAATTTTGGGCTTGGCCCAGGGGACCTCTGGGCTAGGGGTTTCCCGCCCATTGCAACATCGGGGAGCCGCCAAAAGGACCCCAAAGGACTCAAAATAGGATGCCATCGTGGGGAAATTTAAAGGTCTGGTTTTTGATTTCCCTAGTGTTGCTCCGCACTGATTTTTGGCAGTAGCTCGGGCCCTTATCCAGCCTACAAGTGTTAAAAAAGGTTGCTGCAAGGGACACGGGCCCCTCCCCCCCGAATTAATGGGAAAAATTCGACAACCCCCCCCCAACACAGCACTCTCGTACCGGGAAGTGGCTTGCTAAAGGCCAAAAAATCTGTTCGGTTTTCCCTGAGCCTAAAGGAAATCTCCCATACGTTTTCCCGATGAAAACCGAGAAAAACTCCTTTTTGAGGTCGTGTAGGCGAAAAGAAACCCCCACGCCCAAACTCACCGGCCGTTCCAAACAATTATATGTTTATATAAAATATTAATATATATATATATAAATATATATATTATATATATTTTAAAAATTTTAAAATAAATATTTTTTGGGGTGTATGTTTTTAATAAATATATATATATATATATATATAATATATATATATTATATATATGTGTGTGTGTGTGTGGTGTGTGTGTGTGTGGTGTGAGTGTGTGTGTGGGTGTGGGGTTTTGGTTTTGGGGGTTGTGTGGGTGTGTGTGTGGGTGGTGTGGTGTGTGTGGATGTAAAATATATATAATATAATATATATATATATAAAATATATATAATATATTTTAAATAAAATTTTTAGTATGTAGTATGTATGTTATAGGGTATATTATAAAAATATTAGATAGATGGATGGGTGGGAAGATATAGAAAATAGATATAACATATAATGTGTGTGAGTTTGAAATATATATAATATATAAATATATAAGATATATTTTATATATAATAATATATAAAATTTACAATATTTCCCTTCTTTTTTAAACGGAGGTTCTGTCTGACCCGCCGTGGTCACAGCATATATTTAAAATTGTGTTTAAGGGGTTTTATGTCTTGGAGTGAGTACTTTGGTGGGGTCCCATTTCCTTTCCACGGAGAGTCCCGGGGGTCCCTTTTTTAGGAAATAATTCTCTCTATTTATCCGGGGGGGGCCAGCACTTGCCCTTGGGCTGGTTTTGGCCCACCCAGGGGTAGGGGGAATCAAGGGGGAAATTTTCTTGCCAAGGGAAAAACGCGGCGGCGGTGATTGGGGCCCCAAAAATTCAGATTGCCGTCGTACAGCTCAAACCCATTCGCCCCCGGGGCCCTTGACGATCATGGGCTTCCATGATTTTTTCTTACAATTTAGAGGGGTGGTTATATATATTTAATATTATATATATTTTATATTATAATAAATATATATAACTTTAAAATAAATTGTGGAGGTTTTTTAAAACCTAAATCAAAGACACGCAGAATCCATGGGGGCCCAAACCCCCTTTTTTTATTTTTATTAGCGTTTTTACCCCTGCTCACTTTTTTTAATTTTTCCCTTTTTTTTTACCTCTTTTTTTCAAAGCCCGGAGTATAACTTTTTCTGTTTTTTTTTTCGTTCTTTTAAAGAATGATTGAGGTCTTTTTTTTTAAGTTCTTAAGGGTTTGCCTCCTTACTATTTTTTTAATTTTTTTAAAAAAAAATTTTTGGTTTCGTCTTTTTTATTTTTCCCTTTTTTTAAATTAAGATTTATTTTTCTTTATTTTTATTTTAGCTTTTTATTCGATTTATAAACGACCCTGAGGGGGTTTGCCCTTTTTATATTGAAAACCTTGGGTTTTTTTATGTTGTTTTTGTATTTGTTTTTTAGTTTTTTCCCATATATTTTTTTATTCTTTTTTAACTTTTAAAATGAATCGCCCTTTTTATTTTTTTAGCGAGGGTCATAAGTAAAGACTTTTAAAAAAGCTTTTTTTCAAGGGTTTTTAATTTTTGCTTCCCTTTTAAATTTTTTTATCATTTCTTTTTAATTTTTGTACAAACCATGTATTTTTATATTTAATTATTTTTAAATTATTAAATTTTGTTAAAATGAAGGCATTGACCCCCCCCAAAGGGTCACGGACGCCCGGGGTTAAATACGGAACCGTGGAAAAATAAAGAGGCCCTATCTGAAACTTTTGTTTGTGACCCCCTCGGGTTTTATTTCCGGGCCTGAGACGTCAGCAGAACAAAGGTTGTACGGCAACTTTCCCGTTCTTCCCCTGGGTCATTGCGGGAAAAACTTTTGTCTTTTATGTTTTGTTTTAAATGTTTTCATTTTTTAAAGTGTTTAGATTTTTTTTCCCGCCGAACCCCTTCGGGATTGGGCTCTCCCCCCCCCCCCCCCTTCCCCCCTTCTTTTAAAAACCCTTTAGCCCCCTTTTAAGTCTAGTAGTCAATTTTTTATTTTTTTTTTAGTACCGTAACTTTCTTTTTTTTATCCTCTATTTTAGAAAAATTAACGTAATTTTAGTATGTGTTTTGGGGTTTTACATTTTTTCCCTTAAGCAGTTTTTATCATTTCATACCCTTTTAATTTCTTTTTTTTGTCATTTTTTAAAAATAAATGGCAACCCCAAAAGGATTTTTCGGATCAATTTCCCGCTCGGGGTAAAAGGTAAAGGGCCTGGTGGGACCCTGGTCACTGCCCGCTCCCTTTTTCGGGCCCAGGATCGGGTATCAAGTTTTTTCAGGGGGGGGAAGGGCCCCTTTTTTTGGTCCCTAAGCCGTTCTCGCTTACGAGAGGCTTCACTTTTTCATGAGTCTGGGGTTAAGTCGGGCTCCTCTCAGGGCCCAACAACCATCCTTAAAATTTTTGGTGGCCGGCGGTGGGATGTTTTTAAAAAAAGGCGTGGGATCAGGAAAAAAATTTTCAAAAGTTCCTTTAGGCTGAGAACGCCCCGGGCACATTCTTTTATTTCCCTGTAAAGGCTATACATGAACGAACTTGACCTCCGCGGGAGTTTTAGGAGACCCAAATTTTAGGTATTTTTGGTTTTTTTTTTTTTCCCAGTAAATATCAAAAAATGTGAGTTTTCAAGACGGGGCCTTTTCTTCGCAAATTTCCCCTTCTCTTGCAGAGTTAGTTTTATTTTTCTAAAAAACCGCTCCCCCAAAGCTGGGTTTTTTTTAGGGTCTCTTTATTTTTAGGGGCACTGTACCCTCTGTTTTGTCTATAATTCTAAATTCCCCCATTCCCGGATCAACAGAAAACTTTTGGAAATTTGATTTTTTTTCGTGAAGTCCCTTTGTAAAAGGGGCGGGACTTTTTTAAAAAGTGTTTTTTCAGTTATTGCAGTTTTCTTTTTAAAGGGGTTACAGGGGAGGGTTTAAAGGTGCAAGGACATTAAAAAGAAAATGCAGAAAGGGTTTGGAATATTAAATTATCCTTTGGGGAAAAAGTGCCTAAACAGTGAAATTTTTACAGTGCAGTGAGGGGTTTTTAAAACCGAATTAGGGGGTTAACGAACCATTGCAAAAAGTTTTTTTGAATAGTGCAGGTCCCTTTTTGGATTTTTTTTTTTTTCTGGGGGGGAATTTTATCCAGAACCCCAAAGGCAGAACAGGGGAAATCGTGGGAAATTTTCGATTTCCACCCACCCTATTTCCCGTGACCGTTCTCCGGTAACGGGTTTTGTCTATCTTGTCGCCCCGCCCCCTAAGCCCTGGGGGGCCCTAAAAACCCGGAAGTACAGGAACGTGGAGCCATGGGGGGGAGGGTTTCCCGTGCTCCCCAAAACCCTTTGAAAGATCGGGGCCTTTTTTACTGAGTTTGGAGAAAAAAAGGGAAAGAGGGCAGAAATTTTAAGGACGGCTTGCTCGTCAAAAAGAAGCTTTTCTCGCCCTCGACAGACAAAAGGGAGAGGGAAGTTCTTAGCCCCGGACCCTTTCCTGCTAGTGTTCACGAGAAAGGGTTTTAAAAATTTACGACGGCAATTACTAAAAAGGGAGTTTAAAACCGAACGAAGAAGGCATCAAAACGGGGAGGGCCCGTGTTTTGCAGCCCCCAGAAGCACACTCCCCTCTCTGACAACTCCGGATTTTTATATTAGAGCAGTTTTTGATCAGCTTTCCAGCCCCCAGCCACGTAGTTTAGTTTGTCCAGGGTGCACAGCAACTAACGGCTACAATCGCATGGGCCCCCAAATAGCCTTTCCCAAAATTTCTAAAACCAAAACTTCAGCTGTGCCCCTTATGTTTTTACCCGGGAAAAATCGGCCCCCAACTTTTTAAAAGGAGACACTTCACTCTCAGCCCTAAAAAGGGAAACCCAGGAAGGGAAGCCGGGATTGGGCCCATCAAAAACCTCGTAAAACCAAACCTACTGACGAGGCTTACTTCAGGCGCACGGAAAAACTTTTCGGGGGTCCAGGAGCTTATTAAAACCTCCCCTTTTTTGGACTACACCGAGACTGGGGAAACTTTTAAGGCCTCTCTACGCACCAATTTGGGGGAACCTACCATCTGCTGATTTTTAAGTGTTTAAAGAGAACCGGAGACTTCAGCCAGGCCCCCGGGGGATTTTTATCCCCAATTGGGAAAGGGAAACTTTTCCCAAGGGAAATGTAAATTCGAGAACCCCTTTGGGAGATCCCCCCGAGTTTGTTCGTGGGGTTTTTTCCCTCTGGTATTCCACCCGGGCTGAGGGATTTCTTGGCTCCAAAGTGATTCTCCCCCCATGCAGCTTGAAGAAGCGCCCAGAGGTAGGGAAATCCGGAGGGGATCAGGCATAAATCGGTACACCACCCCAGTCCCCAAAATGATTTCCTAGATGACCATGACCCCCCACCGTTATCCTGACGCCCCCCAAAGACCCCCGGGACTTGTTGCTTCCCCATAGCTAACAGGGAACGAGTTGAAGACCCCAAAACCTCTCCACCCCGGGTGATTTTGGGTGTAGTTTCCCATGGAAAAAACCCAAACCCACAACACCTCAGGTGCCGGCAGTTTCAAAGGCGGTTTCCCGCCGGAACAGCCCGAAATACTCTCAGAGCCCTATTGTTCCCGGGGGGGGGCCGGGAGATCGGGGCCACAGGCCAGACAATGCCCTTTTCCCGGGCCCTGGCCAGAAAAGAACCCCCCGGTCCGCTGGCAGATTTCCAAAAGGGGGGCAAAAAATTCGCCTGCCACAGAAAAAACCCGAAACCCCCCCGGGGAAAAAAAGCCATTTTTGATTTCCCCCGGGTTGTCGGGACGGCCCCCGTGGGATAATTTAACGGCAAGAAAACCCTGTGTTTTCTTGAACTGGACTGGGGCCCAACTTGAAAAAAGCGAGGGGCCATAGCTTTTAAATCCCGCTTCCCAAAATTTCACACAAACCCCTCCCAAAGATTCTCCGAGGAGAAACAGGGAACCATTTCATTTGTTGCTGAAGGGTCACCCCTTTTTCCCCTGGCTGAGGGTTTTCCCCATGGGTTCATCGGGCCAGTGGGGTTGACTTTTTCTTTCCCGGTTTAAAATTTTTTGGGGGAATGGATCTCCCAGGCGGCTGGTTTTAATTTACCCTCTGAACCCTTAAACGGGGAATCCCACCATTACTCTACAGGGAAAACCCGTTCTCAGTTGTCACACTGTTTGCAGAGCCCTCTAAAGATTTGCTGAAAAAAAACCCCCTTCCCCCCAGAAGTTGAAAATAAAAGTTTCACCAGAGTCAAACCAAAGTTCCCCCGGCATTTTGCAGAAAGGATCGAAACACCGTGCAAATTTTGGCAGTCACAGTGGGGGTTTGTAAAAAGGGTTTTTTTTTCCCGCGGAGGGGGGCCAAAAATGGTGAGCCCTTTTGAAATTCCGACAATCCCAAAAGGATTTCCTCTCCCCCTGCGTCACCAAAGTAAAGGACGGGGTGCTCCGTTGGGTGGGAACAAAATGCCAAACAGAGGGTTCTCCAAAATGGAACACCCCCCCTTTGGAAAGGGGGCCTGAGCAGGTAGAAGCCACTACACAATGACCCTCTCAAAACCCCCCCAAAATTTCCCTGAGGAAGTGTCCCCGGGGCCCAACTACTGCCCTGTCAGTCTGTTTTCCCTTTAAAAGAGGGTGACAGTATCGATTTTGGGGTGGGAAGGATGGCTTTGTTTCGACAATATGGAGGGGAGGATTCGGTTAAAAAATGATGTTTGGTTGGGGGTTGAACAGGGCCACGCTACCCCCATCCATTCCTTTGCCACCGGGCAAAGGGCCCGCCGAACTCCTGGAGCATAAAGCATGTCAGAATGTTTCACCCAAAGAAAGATCTGGGCCACCTTGAAAAACCCCCAACGCCATAAGTTTAACGCACCTTTGTCGTTAAAAGGGGCTCTTTTTTGATGGTGGTGGGGGAAGGGGTGGGTTTAAGTCCCGGGGTTTAAAACATCAAATCGATACGGAGAAAAAAAACCCCTTTTTGAAACCGAAAATGGAGTTCCCTTAAATCCAAAAGGCAAGTCTTTCGGAGCAAGGGTACCCATGCTTCGTACGGGGGTCTTAAAGAGTCAACATCACCCTGGATGACCCCCAATTTGTGCTAGTGAAAAAAGGGCGGAGGTTCAGGTTCTGCTTTGACTCCCCGGGCTTGAATCGGGGGCCCAAAGGGGAGAAAAATATCCTCTGCCACTTAAAATGAACTCATCGATAACGGGACCAAAGAACTCTTTACCACCTAGATGCCTTTCTGCTTTTATGGAGGGGGAAAAGGGGAAAAAACCGCCCGGCCCCAAAGCCCGGTTTTTCAGAGGGGCTACCGACTTTTTTCCAAAATTCTGCCTTTTTTTTTTTTGGGGTATCGACATTTTCCAAACCCCACATTCCAGAAAAAATTTAATGCCCGTCAAAAATCTCAGTGGGGGAAGTCATACAAAGCCTCCCTAGATGGTCATTATCACAGCACAGTTTTGACCAGCACCTCCAACCCATTGAGGGAATTTACAGTTCTCTCATTGGCGGGCCCTTAAAGCTTAAAATGGGAAGTGTCATTTTTGGGCGAAAAACCCTAGATTTTCTGGCTTTACGATTTCACCTGAGGGAAATTCTCCCCAAACGAATAAGGTTTTGGCTATCTCTAAAAACCTCCACCAAAACATTTTAGAAAATTTCAAAACGTTTCCTAGAGCAAAAGGTTTCTTCGGGAAGCTTTTTCCTGGATTTTGCGCCCCAAGAAATTCCCTTTCATCTGTTTTTTAAAGGAAAGATCAAGCTTGGATTTGGGGACCTGAACAACAAGCATTTAAAACTTGAAAGATAAGCTGATCTCTGCCCCTTTCTTACCCCAAACCCGACTTCTCCCAAAGGAAACGAGCTTCACACTGAGCCTCCCGCATCGCATTAGGGGCCTGTTCATGCAAAGGGATGACGACCCCTACCCCCACATGCAGTTGCTTTTTTTTGCGGAAGCTCCCGGGGTGCAGAGGGCTCGCTATCAGCTATTGACTTGGGGGGCCCCGGGTTTGTGGAAGGGTCCGAAATTTTTAAATTCCTATCTGTATGGAAGGGGCTTTACAGTGTCACCCAAACCCCCAACCCCTTTGGATGGGGTTTTAGCAGGAAAACAAGTCCCCCCAGAATTTACGAGGGTTTTCCCATGGGCTTGTCTTTTTTCAATTTTTCATACGTACAAAGAGGGGGCCCCCGAATAAAGTCCCAATTTACGTCCAGAAAGTTGCAAGCTGACAACACAAGCTCCACCCGAAAAACCCAGCAGAAAACAGAAAGCCGATCCTACTTGCCCGAGATTTTCATTTTTTTCTGCAAGGGGGAAAAGTCCAAAAAAAGAAAAATTCCTCTTCCTCTTGCTATTTTGAAATGAAAAGGGAAAGGGGGTTTTTCATCGGTTGAAGCACCCACCCGATCGGGTTTTACCAAATATTTGGGTTTCCCGCCCCTCTCCGAAACTCGGGATTAAACTCGCACCCGCCTCCACTAGCCCCCCACCCCCGGACCATCGAACATTTCAAAACAAAATCAATTTTACTGGGCCAAAAAAGCTGAAAGATTAAGACATTTTGTCGAGTGTTTTTGAGATTTTTCCAAAAATTTTAGAGGGGACAGGGAGAAAGTTCCTAGGGGTGACACACCTTTGGCTAGATTTCCATGGAACGGTTCGATGGGCATTAGGGGCTTTTTTGGGGCCCAGCATTCCCGTCCGCTGGGCATTTTCCATCATAGAAGAAATTTACGGTTTTTTTGCAGATCATAAACCCCTAAATTACTGCTGCCCCCCTGTCCCCCGAAACCTTCCCGGGGCCATTGTAAACCCTCTTTGGCCCCCCTAGGTTATCCAGACGGCAATTAGTCCCGTTTGGAAACATGTTCCGGAAATCAAATAAATTAATACACCCACGAAACCCCTACACCATTCCCCACCCTCCTAAACAAATGGAAAGATTTAGCCGTAAAAATCGTTTGGGGAAGTCCCGGGTCTTTCCACTTATGAATGACGCCCCCGAACCTGGCAAACCCAAATTTTTCCGATTACGGTGCAGATTTAAATTTGGGGTATTCACCACACTGGAGAGAAAAACCCCTTTTTTGCAAAAGGCCGCCCCTTTTAAAAACCCGGGTTGGTCTCACCCAAAAAGCGTGTTTGTGAAAACAAAATTTTCAAGCACGTTTGGGAAGAGGGCCCCTCAAGCAGCTGGAAAGCCTCAAAGGGAAACCGTCAAACTAGGAAAGCAGTTTCACAAAGGAAAAAAGGGGGAATTCCCCCGATGAAGGTGCATTGGTGGTAACTTTGAGCACAGGCCAAGATGGGCGGGTTAACCCCCTTCATAGGAAAAAGGAGAGGTCCCCGCCGATTTCGAGGGCGACTAGGTTTGGTTTTCTTTTTTAGATTGAAGACCTCGAAACAGAAGTCCGTTTAAAAACCCAAACCCGAAACAAATGAAAGGGTATCATCCCCGGCAGAAAGTCATATGGCCCGAGTGACAAATTTATGGAAAAAGGATGAAGATAGAGATCCGAACCCCACAAAAACCCGATGCCCCCTTGGGGTTTTCCCCGTTGGGGAAACCCCTTTTGGTGATGGGGCCAGGGTTTGATTCCGATAGGGGGACTGCCCAGAACCCCGCCCTCAAAAAACCCCTACCCCGATGAGCAGATGATGCAGACTAACTCCTTTTTGTATTGTTTTTTATTTTCTGTTTTTTGGGTTTAAGGGGAAGGCCCCGTTTTTGTGTCTGCACTTTTGTTAGTCCCATTGAGGGAATTTAACCCGGGGTCAGCCAAACCCTTTTTTCTGTTTCAGGTTGGGCCCGCTTTTTGCTTCGAACCCCTGGTTTTTGGGAGGATTGTGGGGGGTTCCCTTTAAACCTCAAATCAGAGAGGCACAGCAGAATCCAATGGGGGTCCCAATTTCCCCTTTTTTTTTTTTTTTAGCGTTTTTTTCCCCTGCTCACTTTTAGGTTTTAAATTTCCCTTTTTTTTCCCTTTCTAAGTCCCAGTATATCACGTTTTCTTTTTTATTTCGTTCTTTTAAATAATGATTGGGGTCTTTTTTTGTTTTTGTTTTTAAAGGTTTCCTCCGTACTATTTTATTTAATGTTTTTATCATTGGGTCGTCATTTTATTGTTTTTTTTTTAAATTAAAATTTATTTTTCGGATTTTATTTTAGCTTTTTTTTCGATTTTTGACGGCATGCCCGGGGGTTTTTCCCTTTTTTTTTTTTGTAAAAATTGTCTTTTTTTTTGTAGTATTTGTATTTTTAAATTTTTTTGATTTTCCATATGGGGTTTTTAATTTATGTTTTTCGTTACTGACATGTCTTTTATTTTTTTTCGATGTTCAATTTCCCTCGTACTTTTTAAAAAGTTTTTTTTTCAATGGTTTAATTATTTGCCCTTTGCCTTTTAACCTTTTTTTTCATTCTCGTTTAAATTTTTTACTACCATGTATTTTTCATATTTAATTATGTTTATTTTTGAATTTTTGTTAAAATGAAGGGGAGTGACGTCACCAAAGTCCGTAAGTCCCTGTATAAAACGGAACCCCGGGGAAAAATAAAAAAAGATCTATTGAAAAAATGTGTTTGTGTCACCCCCTCTGGATTTTCTTCACCCGAGCGTCGCAGAAAAAAAGGTTGTACGAGCAACTTCCCCTTAATTCCTAGTCATTTGCTGGACGTTGTCTTTTATGTTTTGTTTTTTTTATGTTTTTAAATTTTTTTAATTCTTAGATTTTTTACGCCGGGAACCCTTCAGGATCGGGTCCCCACTTCCCTTTCTTTTTAAAACCTTTAGTCCCTTTTAAGTCTAGTGTCAAAATTTTTTTTTTATTTTTAGTTACCGGGAACTTTTTTTTTCTTATCCTTATTTTTGTAAAAACCCAAAATTTTTTTTTGTGGTTTTTTGTTTTAAAAATTTTAGCCTTTAAACAGTTTTATCATTTTAGTATCTTTTTTAAATTCTTTTATTTTTCAAGGTTTTTAAAAAATAGGGTGAGGCCCCAAAGCTTCGGATCATATTTCTCCCCTCAGGGGCATGGCCCAAACCCGCGTAGGAAACCGGGGGCACTGCCCGCTTTTCCATTTTTCAGCCCCGGTTGTATCAAGTTGTTCAGGGGGGTTTAACGGGACCCCTTTTTTGCGTCCCCAGCCTTTTTCGCTTCCGGGGTTTAGCTTGCTTCATGAGGGGTGGGGGTTAAGGGGCTCCCCATCACGGACCAACAACCATTTCCCACAAAATTTTCAAAAATATATATATTATTTTATATATTTTAAATAATAATACATATATATAAAAATAATTTATATATATATATATTATATAATATAATTATAAAATATAATATTATGTGTGTGTGGTATAAATATTATATTAAAATTATAAATATTATATATTTTAATATTTTATATATATGTGGTGTGTGTGTGTGTGGGGTGTGTGTGTTGCTCACTCCCAAAATCTCACAACATGAAAACTTTCAAATTTAAATATCAGCTGGACCCCCGGGGGCTTAAACATGAACCTACCGTTTGGGAAAAAAAAAAAAAAAAAAAAAAAAAAAAAAAAAAAAAAAAAAAAAAAAAAAAAAAAAAAAAAAAAAAAAATAATAAAATATATATTTTAATATATAATATATATATAATATATAATATATAATATATAAAAAGGTTGAATGAAATGAATATCTTTTACAATACAAGAGATGTATTTTTCCCCCTTTCGATTGGCTTTGTGAGAAAAAACATGTTTTTTTGACGAAAACCCCAATTTGAAACCGGGAAATACATCTCTTGTTTGTGAAGTATTCCTTTCAATTTATACCTTTTTTACATTTTTCCTTGAATACGGTTCATAGGGATTTTATGTAGTATGTATGTATGAGGGATTTTATGTATTAAAGTTGTTTTGTATGTATTTATTATGTATGTATTTTATGTATAAAGTATGTAGGAAAAGTTGTATGATGTATATTATATATTATATACATACATATTTTATAAAATTTCCCTAATATATAGTATACATACATATATAAATAATACATACTATTATAAAATCAACATAAAATTATATAATACATATTTTAAAATTTTGTTTTATATATATTATGTAGGATATATTTTTGTAGTTTTATAAAATATGTATGTATTATATTTGTATGTATATATTTTGTATTTTGTATATGTTGTTTTGTAAAGTATATGTTTTGATGTATGTATATGTAGGATGTAGTATGTATATGTATGTTTTGGAAAGTATATTATGTTGTATGTATTGTATTATGTATGTGTATGTATGTATGTATGTAATGTATTATTTAGTAAAATTTTTGTATGGAGGGATAGGGATGGGATTTGTAATTGGGATGTATGTATGGGATATGAAGTATTTTGTATAGGATGTATTTTTTATATGTATTTTATGATTTTTTATGGGGTTTTATATATATATTTTCATAATTATATATTCATACAAAAATATATATATGTTGGGTTTTATATTTTGGGATGTAAATTTTAATTAAAGTTTGTATGTATTTTAATTTTATGTATATATATGTATGTATGTATTGTTATGTATGTATATGTATGAGGATGTTTTAAAAAGTATGTAGGGGATAAAGTAGATTATTTTATGTATGTATGTTGTATAATGTATGTATGTATATATGTATGATGTATGATATGTAGGGATGATGTTATATTTTATATTACATCCCTATAATTAAAATACATAATATTTTATGTATGTATATATATATTTATGTATGTAATTAAAATTATTTTTATAGGGTTGGTATATTAATTTTGGGATGTATATATATGTATGTATGTTATTATGTATGTATAGGGTTTTATGTATGTAATGTATGTATGTATGTAGGGATTTTATGTATGTTTTGTATGTATATGTTGTATGTATGTATATATAAAAGTATGTATGTATTGTTGGGTTTATGTAATTTTTATGTAGGATGTGGGTTTTATGTTTGTTGTTTTAGGAAAACGTATTTTAAAGTATGTTTTGATGTTTTAAAAAGTTGTTGGGATATATATTATGTATATTATGTATGTATGTATATTATTTTATGTATGTAATATATGTTGTATTTATCATGGTTGTATTATTATATGTAGTAGTATATATATGTAGTATTTTAAATATGTAATTTTTATATATTGTATGTTGGGATAAATTTTATGTATGCTATATATGGATGATGTTTTAAAAATTTGTTGTAGGGATAATATGTTGTATGTTTTATATGTATGGTTTTAAAATATGAGTATGTATTAAAAATGGATGTAGTTATTTGTATTATGTTTATATGTTGTAAAGGATATATATTTTTGTATGTAATATTCTATGATGTATTATATGTAAAGTTTTGGGTTTTATATGTATGTTGGGAATAAAATGTATTTTTATTATATGTATGTATTATAAAATTTTTTATGATGTATATATATGGGATGGGAAAGTATAATTGTATTAAATTAAAATATTGTTGAAGTATATAATGTTGTATGTAATTTTAGTTGTATGGGATATATAGTATTAATGTTTTGTATGTTTGTATGGATATGTAAATTTTGTTTTGTATAAAGTTTGTATGTATGTATATGTATGTTGTATATAGGGTTTTTTTTATGTAATGTTTATTATGTTTGATGTTGTATGTATATTTTGTATGTATGTTTTATATATGAATGTTGTAATTTGTTGTAGGGAATTAAAAGTATGTGGGAAATATTGGGAAAGTTGTATATATATTTTGATGTATTATATGTTGATGTATGTTTTTTATTGGGTGTTTGTATGTATGTTGTATATTGTATATATGTTATATGTTATATTTTATATTTTGTATAATTTTTAAAATGTATAATGTTTATTATTTTGTATATCTGTATAATGTTTTGTTATATTTTATATTTTATGTATTTGTATAATTTTTATATTTATATTGGATATTGGGATATGGTTTATTTATATATGTTAAAATGTTATTGTATAATGTTTATTTTGTATAATTATATATGTATATAGTATATATGTTTTTAGTATATAGTTTATGTAAATATTATATATGTATATGTGTGTGTTTTTTGATAACTGCCACAGAAGGGAAAAAGCCTTTTATTTAGGTTTTTTTTTTGGGTTTAATTTGGGAAACTTTGATCTCATTTTCCCGGGAGAAAAAAATCCTCCCCCCCCCCCCCCCCCCCCCCTCGCCTTTTTGTTTTTTCCCCACAAAAATCTCCTTTTGCCTCGTCAAACCCTAATGAATCCAAAAGCTAATTCTCTTAAACAAACAAATTCAACACATGACCTTTGTCGTAACTCCTTTAAACCTTTTTTACCTTTTCACCTTAGGGCAAAACCCCATTGACCCGAAATTAATGAACGCGCGCTCCCCTGATCTTATTAATCAGGGTTTAAAGGGAATTTTAATTTTCGTGAAGAGGGGCTTTTTTTTTTTCTCAATCCGGAAGGGGGCAAATTAAACCTTTTTTTTCCCTTTTTTCTTTTTTTTTTTTTCTTTTTCGTTTTTTTTGGTGTTGGGCTTTTCCCTTCTTTTGGGTTTTTTTGTTTTTTTTTTTTCTCTCTTTTTACCAGTTTTTTTTTTGTTTTTGTTTTTTTGTATTCTGTTTATCTATTTATTTTCAGCTTACCATAAAAATTCGCTGATTGTCATCTCCTCTTTCTTTTTCTTCTTCTTCGTCTCCTTCTTCTTGTTTTTCTTCCCATATCATCATCACACATATCACTTTGTTATTCCTTTCCTTTTTTCCTTTTTTTCCTTGTTGTTGTTTCGCTTGTCCTCTCCCCCCCTTTCCTCCCCTCCTCTCCTCCTATTCCTCCTCTCCCCCTTTTCCCCTCCCTTTTCCCTTTTTCCCCCCCCTCCTCCTCTTCCCCCTCTCCTCCTCCTCCCCCTTCCTCCCCTTTTCCTCCTCCCCCTCCCCTCCTCCCTCCTCCTTCCGCCTCCTCCCCTCCTCCTTCTCCCCCCCCTCCCCCCTCCCCTTTTCCTCTTCCCCCTCCCCCTTTTCCCCCTCCCCTCCTCCCCCTCCCCTCTTCCCCCTCCCCTCCTCCCCCCTCCTCCTTCCCCCTCCCTCTTCTTCCCCCTTATCCTCCCCTCCTCTTCCCCTTTTCCCCCTTCTCCCTTTTTTTCCTCTCCCCCCCCCCCTTTTCCTATTCCCTTCCCCTCCTCCTTTTCCTCCCCCCCCCTCCCTCCTCCTCCTCCTCTATTCTCCCTCCTCTTCCTCTCCTCCTCCCCCTCCCCTCCTCCTCCTCCTCCTCCTCCTTTCCCCCTCCTCCCCCCCCTTCCTCCCCTCCTTTTTCCCCCTCCCCCCCTATCCTTCCCCTCCTCCTCCTCCCCTTTCCTTCCTTTCCCCTTCCCCCTCTCTCCCCCCCCCCCCTTCCCCCCTTTCCCCCTCTCCATCTCTATTTTTTACGTCGGTTTGATCCCACTCAAATTTCCTTCCATCGCTGTTTTTGTCTGTCTGTTCGTTAAAGTGTCCGTTTGCTCAGCGTTTTTTGGGTTTTCTTATTTTCTTTCTTTCTTACTTTTTTACTTTTTTTTTTTCTTCTTTTCTTGGCTTTGGGATATAATATATAATATATATATATATATTTATATATAATATAATATATATTATAATATATATTTTTACACACACACCTATATATATATTAAAAAATATTTTAAAATTATATATATATTATATATAATACTATATATTATTTTTATATATAATAACACCACAAAAACCACACACAAATAATATAAAATAATTATATTTTATATATATATATAATATATATATATATATAATATATTCCTCCCCTATAATTTTAATATATATATATATATATAAAATTTTAAAAAAAAAAATAAAATTTTATAAAAATATATATATATATATATGAGAGAGAAGGAGAGGAGAGAGAGGAGAGAGAGAGGAGAGAGAAAGAGAGATAGGCAAGACGTTGCATTTTTTCCTCGATTTTTTTTTTTCCCTTTTTTTCCCTTTCTTTTTTCCTTTCTTTTTTTTTTTTTTTTCCTTCTTTTTTTTCTTTTTTCTTTCCTTCTTTCTTTTTTCTTCCTTTCTTTTTTTCTTTATATTTTTTCCTTTTCTTTCCTTCCTTCTTTCTTTCTTTCTTTCTTTCTTTCCTTCTTTCCTTCTTTCCTTCTTTCTTTCTTTCTTTCTTTCTTTCTTTCTTTCTCTTCGTTTTTATGTCTTTGTTGTCCGTCTGTTCAGTCATTCGTAAGTTTATTTACGTTTTGTTAAATTAAGTGATTGGTCGTTCTCTTAGATGAATGTGTTGAATGAACAGAGAGACGGATAGATCGCCAGACGAATAGACAGAGAGATAGATAGATAGTCAGACGAATAGATAGGAGACAGATAGATAGTTAGACGAATAGACAGAGAGATAGATAGATAGTTAGACGAAAGATAGACAGATAGATAGTTAGACGAATAGACAGAGAGAAAGATAGAA
>NC_051421.1:31608229-31613229 GCF_015228065.2 Penaeus monodon | reverse complement strand
AGAGCGAGACAGAGACAGAAATAGACCAAAAACAAGCCTAGGATATCCAAACAATCTATCCACAATCCCCTTCACGAACGACGCTAAATCCACCTCGCTCCACATACTCCATACTTCCACTTTTTCTTCCTCTCCTTTCTTCTTCCTTCTTTATTTCCCTCCCTCTTTCCACCATTTCAGCTCTCCCTTCACTCGGCCTTCTCCTTTCCGTCCGTTTTCGCCTCTCTTTAATTCTGTTTCGTTCTGTCCTTCTTCTTCTCTTCTCTTCTCCTCTTTCTTTCCTTCCTTCCAATAATTTTTTCTCCTCTCTCTTTCGATTACCTCCTTCCTCTCTTTCCTTCTTCTTCTTCCTCTTCATCGTCATCTTCCCCGTTCCCTCCTTCCTCCACTCCCCCTCCATCCCTCCTTTCCTTCCTTTTATCCCTTCCCTCCATTCCTCCCTCCATCCTTCCCTCCATTCTTCCATCCATCCTTCCATCCTTCCCTCTACAACTCACCCGTGCATTCCCTCCACCCTTCCCTCTTTCCCTCCCCTCCTTCCCTTACTTCTCTCCTTTTATCCCTTTCCTCCATTACTCCTTCCACCCTTCCCTCCCTCCTTCCCTCCCTTCTACCCTCCCTCCTTCCCTCCCTTCATCCCTCCAGGCTTCCCTCCACCCTACCCTCCACCCTACCCTCCAGAGGAACTCACGCGTGCAGCCCATCCCTCACCCGGCCTAAGATCGAGGTCCCTTCCCCTTGGCACTGAACGACCCCCTTCTCGGCTCCCCTTCCCCTCACCCTTTCCTTGAGACGACCGGCTGAGGTAATGCTTCTTGGGGGGTGGGGGTGGGAGGTAGGGTGGGGGGATGGGATTGGGTGGGGGGGGGGGGCGTGGGGGGTGGGATGGGTAGTACGAAGTGTGGCGTGGGTTTTAGTGTAATGTGGGTGTAAGTGTAAGTGTGTGTGTGTGTAAGTGTGTGTGTGTGTGTGTGTGTGTATGTGCATATTTATACACACACACACACACACACACACCACACACACACACACACACACACACACACATATATATAAATACTGATATATACTATATATATATATATATATATATATATATATATATGTATATATATATAAGTGTGTGTGAGTGTGTGTGTGTGTTTGTGTGTGTGTGTGTAAGTGTGTGTGTGTAAGTGTAAGTGTGTGTGTAAGTGTGTGTGTGTATGTGTAAGTGTAAGTGTGTGTGTGTGTAACTGTAAGTATGTGGTGTATGTGTATGTGTAAGTGTGAAATCTAACAACCCGTGTGATGGATGCTAAAGAACAGCATAAGCAGAGGGCGTAACACCTCGTACAATGATTAATCCACATATCAAAGGCTAATCCACAGATTGAAAGGTAATCCGTAGATTAGTACCATATACAAATACTAATCATACATTAGTAGAAGTTAAAAAAAAAAAAAAAAAAAAAAAAAAAAAAAAAAAAAAATATATATATATATATATATATATATATATATATATATATATATATATATATATATATATATAATCTTAATATAAAAAACGCTCTTAATAGATGAAACTGATTCTTTTTTTTTCTTTTTAAAGTTGAATTATGGTTTCAATAAATAAACGACCCTTTTTTATTTTCTCTGTTCTTTTCACAAGTTAAAATATCAAAGGTAAATGAGTTTTAATAACCATAATACTTACAGAATTTGGAATATGAAAACCTTATGGTCGACATGTATTTGTTCTTACGTTTTCGAATGTGAAAGAGAAAGGAAAAAAAAGGTTTTTGGTCATAGTTTTAAGCCTTGAATTATGGTAACAAATAAAAAAATGTATGCTAAGAGAAAAGTGATTTAATGTTATCACCATCATCATCACCATCATCATCATCATCACCATCATCATCACCATACACCATTTCACCATCTCATCATCATCTCACCATCATCATCATCAACATCACCATCACCATCACCAAATCATCTAACACCCATCAACGTCCACCATCTCATCACCATCACCATCATCATCATCACCAGCATCATCACCATCACCATCACCATCATCATCACCATCACCATCATCATCACCATCACCATCATCATCATCATCACCATCACCATCATCATCATCATCACCATCATCATCATCATCACCATCATCACCATCACCATCATCAACATCATCTCCCTCAAGCCAAACATATCAACTACTGTCTTTCCACATGTATCACATTATAATACATCAATTTAGTCTTTATAATATTACATTAATCCTCTCTATAACATCGAGTGATTTGATTTTCGACAATTTTGTTTTCTATTATCATCATCATCAAAGTCATATCTTAGAAATAACGTTTCTATTACGACTCGCGTCCATGGCGTATGAAAAGTCCAAACATGTCACAACTGGATTCGTTGCAGTAATTACACCCATTGCAACAATTACAATAACAATCTAACACAATAATCGCAATTGCAAATTGCCACCATAACGGCACAATAACGCCCTTTCATCATGGAAATTACCGCGTTCTCCTCACTTCGCGAGTTTCACTTCGATCTAAAACTTGGATAAACTTGGACATATCCACACTTGTGACGGCGGGATCTTATTCCGCCGGTTCTCAACTTTCTCCAAAGTTGGTGCTGCCCTGAATCCCAGCTACGGATATTTGGTTAATATACCAAAAGGGATATATGTGCGTGAGCGTTTACGTGCGCACACATACACACAACACACATACATACGTACACAGACACACACACACGTGTGTGTGTTGTGTGTGTGTGTGTGTGTGTGTGTGTGCTGTTGTGTGTGTTTGTTGTGTGTTGGTGTGTGTGTGTTTGTATGTGTGTGTGTGTGTGCATAGTTATACCACACACACACACACACCACACACACACATATGTATAGCTTAATAATATATATATATAGTATATATATATATCTAATGTGATATATATATATGTATGGATAATAAATATATATATACGAGATCATATATCATATATAATATATATATTGTATATGTGTGTTGTTTGTGTGTGTGTGTGTGTGTGTGTGTGGTGTGTGTGTTGTGTGTGTGTGTGTGTTTATATAACGATATATATGTGGTACTGTGTATGTGTGGTGTGTGTGTATATAAGATGTATTATATTATATATATATATATATTATGATATGTATATATATATTGCTAATTTACAGTTCTAAATCAGGTTCCATATTTTACTTTAACTGTGTCTCATTTCTGTATCATATATATATATATATATATCTATATATAGTAATATATATATATTATATGATATTATTAATATATATAAAATATTTATTCGTTTCATAATCACTTGGACCATTTTCAAATTTTCCTCTTACATATATGTGTAATATATATCATATATATCTATATCTATATAATATATATATATATATCTATTCTCTATATATCGTATATAGATTAGATAGATAGATACGTATAGATCGATAGATATAGAGATAGATATATAGAAAGATAGATATGATCAGATAGATATATAGATAGATTTGATCTACAGATACATATATACTACATAACTATTTGTACAAGATCTATAGATCTTATATATATAAATATCTATATATTCTATATATATTGTATGTATGTATGTATTATGTATGTGTGTATATATATATAATATAAGTAATATATATATCTATATTATATAATAATATATATATATGTATATAAATATACTATATCATAACCATGTGTGTGTGTTGTGTGTGTGTGTGTGTGTGTGTGTGTGTAGGTGTGTGTCTGTGTCTGTGTGTGTGTGTGTGTGTGTGTGTGTGGGTTGTGTTTCTAAACATGACCATGACTTAGACTGCAATACAACCACTTCCGTCCTGATTAGGTCAAGGGGACTGGGACACACTAACCCACACGCCAGTCACCCTTCACTCCAATGCACTGAAAGTTTGAATTGCTACGTTTTGATAAAATTTACATAAAGATTAAGCCAACGCCAAGGCAATATTGGCCAACATGCAAAAAACCACACATACCATACAACAAGAAACGGTGTACATGATTCTAAATTCGTCATATACACAGTTAAAGCTTAGAGTCATATGAAAAGTTTTATGGCAGTAGACCAAATATAAGATATCGTACCATATCACGAGGAAATAAATGAAAATACTTTAAATGAAATGAAAAACAACCGACATGATTCAATAGCATGTGAATAACGTATCTCTTCAATAAAATCTTATATATTTAATACCGGTGACCTACAATACTTACAATATTTGCTAATCCGTGACATAATTTTACTCCTGCCTGTGATTTGTTTTTAATTACTATAGCCAGAAGCGTGTCTAATATCAGCACACCAGTGATATATGCAGATAGGCAATAGATCCTGGAGACACACTCGAGTCGCCAACTGTTTTCTGAGCGAAGCGTCGACACGCTGACCTGACTTCGCATCGCTAGATTTCGCTCGTTCGGCATTTGGGTAATAATGGGATTTTATATTCATTAATATGTGTTTGCGTGCATCCGTGGCGAGCGCGCGCCGTGTGTGTGTGTGTTTGGTTGTTTGTGTGTGTGTGTGTGTTTGTGTGTGTGTTGTGTGTGTGTGTGTGTGTGTTTGTGTATATATGTATATAGTATATAGATATTATATATATAATATATATATATATCTATATAATATATATATAGATCACATATATACACACAATATACATAATATATATATATATATATATTATAACTATATATATATATATATACATTATACAGGCTGTATTGTGATCAATAATGTATATTATATGTATATATCTGTATATATTACTATATGTATATAGGTATCTTCTCATATATATATATATATTATAACGTATATTATATTATATATATATTATATATATATACATATATATATCATATACATTTATTATAATATAATATATATATATATATATAGTATAAGGCCTATATATCTAT
>NC_051421.1:31565485-31585485 GCF_015228065.2 Penaeus monodon | reverse complement strand
TGCATCAAGAGCCGCCACAATGACTACAAGGACTCAGATAGGATGGCAACATCGTCCCACAAAGTCAAGGTCTGAGATTTTGTATTGCCTAGTGTTGCTCCGCACTGACTTTGGTAGTAGCTTGCCATTATCCAGGTCCATACAAGTGTTGAAAAGTGTTGCCTGCCAAGGACACGCCTTGCCTCACCCCCGAATTGATAGGGAAGAAGTTCGACATACCCCCACCAATACAGCATTCAGGTACATTAGTGGCCCTTTCTATCAGGCCAATAATCGTGTCGGGAAATTCCTCTGAGCCTAAAATCTCCCCATAGCGATTCCCGATGCCCCCGAGTCAAACGCCTTCTTGAGGTCGATGTTTGGCTGCAAGCAACCCACGACCAAACTCACGACGGCGTTCTACAATTACAATTATATGTATATAATACTATACATAATATATATATTATATATATATATATTATATATTATATATATATGTTTGGTGTGTGTGTGTGTATTTATACTATATATATATTATATATATATATATATTATATATTTAAAATATATGTAAAGTATGTATATATGTCTATATATATTTCATATACATATATAAAATATATATATATATATATTTATAAAATATGTGTGTGGGTGTGTTTGTGGTGTGTTGGGGTGAGTGTGTGTGTGTGTGTGTTGTGTGTTGTGTGTGGTGTGTGTGTGTGTGTGTTGGGGTGTGTGTGTGTGTGTGTGTGTATGTATATATATATAAAATATATACTATATTAATATATATATGTATTATGTATATTTATATTATATTTGATAGATAGATATAGATATAGATATATACTTATATGTGGGGTGTGTGTGTGTGTATATATGTATTAAATTTTATATTTTACTATATTATATTATATATATAAAATTTTCTATATATATATTATACATATAATGTATATCTTCTTCTTTTAACGTTAGGTTCATGTCTGAGCCGCCGTGGTCAAAAGCATGATACTTAATTTTAGTTTTTCATGTTGTGATGCTCTTGGAGTGAGTACGTTTGGGAGGGTCCCCAGTTCCTTTCCACGGAGAGTGCCGGTGGTACCTTTTTAGGTAATCATCTCTCTATTTATCCGGGGCTTGGGACCAGCACTTGACTTGGGCTGGCTTTGGCCACCAGTGGCTAGGGAGGCAAACAAGGTGAAGTTTCTTGCCCCAAGGGGAACAACGCGGCGGTCGGTGACTCGAACCCTCGAATTCAGTTGCCGTCGTGACAGCTCTTAACCATTCGGCCACCGCGGCCTTGACGATCATGGGCTTCCATGATTTTTTCTTAGCAATTTAGAGCGGTGGTTTATATATATGTATATATATTTTAAAATTATAATATATTATTATATTAAAATATATATACATATATATATACATAGTATTTTAATATATATATATATATAAAAATATATATATGTTGTATGTATATATATACATCAATACTATACAAAACCTATATATATATATTATAATATTAATTATATATATATATATATATGTGGGGTTGTTTGTGTGTTTGGTGTGTGTGTGTGTGTGTGTGTGTGTGTGTGTGTGTTGTGTGTATGTATATATAATATATATTATATATATATATATATAATATATATATATATTTTATTACATTACATATATGTATGTGTGTGTGTGTGTGTGTGTGTGTGTTTGTGTGTGGTGTGTGAGTGAGTGGTTGTGTGTGTGTGGTGTTTTTGTGTGTGTGTGTGTGTTGTTTTGTGTGTGTGGTGTGTGTATAAATAATATATATTATTATTAATATATATTAATATATATATATATATTGTGTGTGTGTGGGTGTGTGTGTGTGTGTGTGTGTGTGTGTGTGTGTGTGTGTGTGTGTGTGTGTGTGTGTGTGTGTGTGCTCACTCCAAGAGCATCATAAACATGAAAACTACAATTAAGTATCATGCTGTGACCACGGCGGCTCAAACATGAACCTACCGTTGGGAGAAAAAAAAAAATATTATATATATTTATAAATTATATATATATATATAAAATTTATATATATATATATATATATATAAAATATATAAAAAAGGTATGAATGAATGAATATCTTCACAATATAAGAGATGTATTTGACGGGTTTACGATTGCGTCTTCGTGAGAAATCATGTATTTTTTGACGAAGACGCAATTCGAAACCGGTCAAATACATCTCTTGTTTTGTGAAGATATTCATTCTCATTCATACCTTTTCTACATTTGTAAATTTTGAATACGGTTCATATATATATATATATATATATATATAATAATATAAAATTATATATATATATATAATATATATATATATATATGTCCATATATATATATATATATTATATAAAATATAATATATATATTATATTATATAATATCTATATTATTATATATATATATATATATATACAGATGTGTGTGTTTGTGATAACCTAGCCACAGAAGACATAAGCCTTTCATTTAGTTTTTGGCTCTTAATTTGTTAATCTTTGATCTCATTTCCAGGGAACAAGTAACTCCTATCCCCCGTCGCCCCCCCTCCCCGTCGCCGTTGTGTTTTTCATCACACAAACTCTCCTTTTGCCTCGTCACCATAATGAATCCAAAAGCTAATTCTCTCTAATCAACAAGTTCAACACCCTGACCTTATGTCGTATCTCCTTAACCTTTTGACCTTTGCACCTTAGGTCAACATTCACATTGACCCGAAATTAATTGAACGCGCGCTCTCTGAATCTTATTAATTCAGGGTCAAAGGCAAGTTAATTATTCGTGAAGAGGGGCTGTGTTGTTCGTCAATCCGGAAGGTCGTGCGAATTAACCTTTTTTCCTTGTTTCTTTTGTTTCTTCTTTGTATTTCGTTGTTGGTGTTGTTCTTTCCATTCTTTCGTGTTTGTTTGTTTGTTTTTCCTCTCTCTTCTTCTTCTTCTTCGTATCCTTCTTCTTGTTTTTCTTTACCATCGTTATCATCATCACTATCATCATCTCTCTGTTATTCCTTCTCCTTCTCTTCCTCTTTTTCCACTCCCTGTTGTTGTTGTCGCTGCTGTTCCTCCTCCTCTTCCTCCTCCTCTTCCTCCTCCTCCTCCTCCTCCTCACCCTCCTCCTCCTCCTCCTGCTCCTCCTCCTCCCCTTTTCCCCTTCATCCCCCTCCTCCCCCTTCCCCCCCCTCCCCCTCCCCCCCCCCTCCTCTTCCTCCCCCTCCTCCTCCTCCCCCTCCTCCTCCTCCTCCTCCTCCTCTTCCTCCTCCTCCTCCTCCTCCTCTTCCTCCTCCCCATCCTCCTCCTCCTCCTCCTCCTCTTCCTCCTCCCCATCCTCCTCCTCCTCCTCCTACTCCTCCTCCTCCCTCCTCCTCCTCTTCCTCCTCCCCCTCCTCTTCTTCCCTTCCTCCTCCCTCCTCTTCCGATCTCCTTCCTCCTCCTCCTCCTCCTCCTCCTCCTCCTCCTCCCTCTTCTCTTCCTCCTCTTCCTCCTCCCCCTCCCCCTCCTCTTCTCCTCTTCCTCCTTCCCCTTTTTCTTCCTCCCCTCCTCCCCCTTTTCCCTATTCTCCTTCCCCTCTTCCTCCCCTCCCTTTCCTTTTTCCCCCCCTCCCCCCTCCCCCCCCTTTCCACCCTTTCCTCCTCCCTTATCCTTTTTTCGTCGTGTATGATCCCATTACTTCCCTCCATCCTGTTTTGTTGTCTGTTCTTTAAAAGTGTCCGTTCGCTGCTTTTTTGGGTTTTCTTTTCTTTCTTACTTACTTTTTACTTTTTTTTCTTTCTTTCTTCTTTTTTCCCTTTCTTTCTTTCTTTCTTTCTTTCCTTCTTTTCTTTCTTTCTTTCTTCTTTTTGTTCCTTCTTTCCTTCTTCTTTTCTCCTTTCTTTCCTCCTTCTTTCTTTCGTTCTTTTCTTTCTTTCTTGTCTTTCTTTCTTTCTTTCTCTTCGTTTTATGTCTATGTATCCGTCCTGTTCAGTCATTCGATAAGTTTATTACGTTTTGTTAAATTAGTGATTGGTCGTTCTCTCTTCCGATGAAATGTGTTGAATGAACGGAGACCGGTAGATCGCCAGACGAAATAGACAGAGAGATAAGATGATAGTCGACGAATGGAACATGCAGATTAGATAGATAGGTTAAAAACGAATAGACAGAGAGATAGATAGATAGTTAGACGAATAGATAGAGAGACAGATAGATAGTTAGACGAATAGACAGAGAGATAGATAGATAGAGAGACAGATCGATAGATAGTCAGACGAATAGATAGACAAATAGATAGATAGTTAGACGAATATACAGACAGATAGATAGATCGTTAAACGAATAGAGAGACAGATAGATAGATCGTCAGACGAATAGACAAAGAGAAAGATAGATAGTCACACGAACAGACAGACAGATAGATAGATAGTCATACGAATAGACAGAGAAAGATAGATAAACACTGGCGGAATTACAGATAGTAAGATTATTAAACAGGATGAAAAACATGGACAGATACAGATAGATAGGTAGATAGATTAACGAATGGAGAGGAAGATAGGTCTGTAGGTTCACGGATTCATAGGTAGACAGGAAAATGCCGAAAAAGAGTTTGAAGAAGTTAAAATAACAGAGGTGAATACAAAATGAAAAATATATAATAATAAGATATATTATATTTAATAATAAACATAAATAATAAATATATATATATATATATATATATATATATAATATATATATATATTACTATATATATACTATATATATGTTGTGTGGTGTGGTGATGTAATGTATATGTGTTTGTGTGTATATTATATGTATTATAATATATATATATTATATTCTTCTATTATCTCGTATATTATATATAGTATATATATACTATATCTATGTAGATATAATATATATATATATTCTCTATTATATATATTATATCATACATCTACCATAGTCTCAATATGTATATAATATATAATGTATGTGTTTGTGTATAATAATATATATACTATATATTATAATATATATATATATTATATATATTATGTATATATCTATCATATATACACATCTATATAATATATATCTATCTATATCTAATATATATATATATATATACCAGAAGAGAGATAACGTTATATTCTTACCAGATAGTAAATAGATAACGCATAAGCATTATAGATATTGATAATAAACCCCAAAAAAGAAATTAATATGCAGTAAGACACATGAAAAGGCAGAGCACGTACTGCCTTCCTTTCCTACGATTCATTTTTCTCTCCATACCTCTTTCTATCCTTCCTCCCTTCCCTGTCTCCCCTTTTCACTCTTTTCCTCCTTACATCTTTCTCTTCTTCCGTTTTTTCTCTCCTTCCCTCTCTCCCTTTTTCACTCTTTCCCTCTTTACGTCTTTCCTTCATTCGCTCTATCCTCCCTTCTTTCTTTCCCTCCTTCCCTATTTTCCTCTTTCTCTCCTTCCTTCTTTCCCTCCTTCCCTATCTTCCTCTTCCTCTTCTTCCTTCTTTCCCTCCCTCCCTATCTTCCTCTTCCTCTCCTTCCTTCTTTCCCTCCCTCCCTATCTTCCTCTTCTTCTCCTTCCTTCTTTCCCCCTTTCCTTATCTTCCTCTTCCTCTCCTTCCTCCTTCCTCTCCTCCATCTCCCCTTTACCCGAATCATCGCGCCCGTGTACAGAGGCACATTACTCCCGATCTCCGAACACCAGGTAATAATGAGCGACTGTAAAGACAAATCGCATACACAGTCTGTATGGCCTCTTTCCTTCACCGAGATTTATGAACCAAGCAATAAAACGAAGACGTGATAAAAAAGGGAGGGATGAGAGCGAGGGAGGGAGAATGGCGAGCGGAATGGATAGGAGATGGATAGACGGAAATAGAAATTTAGATTGGTACGAAGTAGAGAGGGGAAGGCGGAGACACGAAGGCTTAAGGGAAGAGAGAAGAGTAGATAAAGAGAAAATATAATATATATAGGCTTTTCTTCACCGGTAGTTCCAAGTATTTCTCCGGTTTTAATGCAGCAAGACCCTGGAGGGGAAAGATATATAGCGTGGGAAAAAATGACTATTGAAGTTGGTAGGGTAATGCTCTGGTCGCCTCTTGATGTGCGTTGTAACGGGGGGTCCTGTAGTGTGTCTCTGCGTCTCTTGAGGGTATTTAGAACTGTGCGTGCGTGTGTGTGTGCGTGTGTGTGTGTGTGTGTGTGTGGTGTGTGTGTGTGCTTGTGGTGTGTGGGTGGTGTGGGTGTTTGTGTGTGTGGTGCATAGAAGAAGATACAACAGATGAGAGGGAGAAGAATGGATTGTAAAAGAAATTCCGACTGAGAGAGACAGAAGGAGAGAGAGAGAGAGAGAGAGAGAGAGAGAGAGGGAGAGAGAGAGAGAGAGAGAGAGAGAGAGAGAGGAGAGAGGAGAGAGAAGAGACAGAGAGACAGAGAGACAGAGAGACAGAGACAGAGACAGAGACAGAGAGACAAAGACAGAGACAAAGACAGAGACAGAGACAGACAGACAGAGAACGCAACAGACACAAACAGACGCAATCCACTCGCAACCCAAGCCTATAACTCCCATCCCCAGTCAGGAATCAGCAAAGAGTCAGCAGCAAAAGCAAACTGAACCAACTGAGCCGGCAAACTCAAACTGCTGAGATAATTAATGACCGTAAACAACGCCGCATATCATAATTGAAAACTAATGAAGGCATTTTTCATCTGTTTATCTAGATTGCATCAGGTGTATTGAAGAGGGATGTGGACTGAACCCCAGGCTGAATAACTTTTATGCTGTTTTATATTATGCGTGGTTTTAGGTGAAGGGGGGCGGGCAGCTGTGTGTGTGTGTGGATGTGTATGTATTTATGTGTATTTGTGTTGTTCGTCTTTTTTGGGTGGTTATGTGTGTGTGTGGTGTGTGTGTGCGTGTGTGTGGGGGTTTTGTGTGTGTGTGTGGGCGTGTGTGTGTGTGGGGTTTGGTGTGTGGTTGTGGTGTGTGTGTTGGTGGGTGTTGGGTGTGTGTGCGTGTTTTGTGGTCTGAGGGAAAAGGAGAGCAAGAGAGCGAGACGAGACAAAAATAGACCAAAAAAAGCCTGGGTTTCCCAAAACATCATCCAAAATCCCCTTCACGCGCGAAAAATCCACCTCGCTCCAAACCCAAATACTTCCACTTTTTCTTCCTCTCCTTTCTTCTTCCTTCTTTATTTCCCTCCCTCTTTCCACCATTCATCCCTTCTCCCTTCACTCTTCCTTCTTCCTTTCCTCCCGTTTTTCGCTCTCTTTATTCTTTTCTTCTGTCCTTCTTCTTCTCTTCTCTTCTCCTCTTTCTTTCCTTCCTTTCCAAAAAATTTTTCTCCTCTCTCTTTCGTTTCCCCTTCCCTCTTTCCCTTTTCTTTTTCCCTTCATCGTCCCCCGTCCCCCTTCCCCCACTCCCCCCCCACCCCCTTTCCCTTTCCTTTTACCTTCCCTCCACCTCCCTCCACCCTTTCCCCTCCTTCTTCCTCCCCCTTCCCCCTTTCCCTTAAAACTCCCCGGGCATCCTCCCCCCTTCCCCTTTTTTCCTCCTCCTTCCCTTACTTCTCTCCTTTTATCCCTTTCCTCCATTACTCCTTCCACCCTTCCCTCCCTCCTTCCCTCCCTTCTCCCTCCCTCCCTTCCCCCCCTTTCATCCTCACCCTTCCCTCCACCCTCCCTCCCCCTACCTCCGAGAACTCACGCTGCCCCCCTCCTCCCCCGGCCTAAACGAGGTCCCTTCCCCTTGGCACGAACGCCCCCCTTCTCGGCTCCCTTCCCCTCACCCTTTCCTGAGACGCCGGCGAGGTACTTCTTGGGGGGGGGGGGGGGGTTTAGGGTGGGGGGGGAAATTGGGGGGGGGTGGGGGCTTGGGGGTGGGTGGGTATACAAATGTGGCGGGGGTTTTTAGGTAATGTGGGGAAAGGTAAGTGTGTGTGTGTGAAGTGTGTGTGTTTTGGGGTGTGGGTATGGCTATTTTCACAACACACACACACACACACACACACCAACCACCACCCCACCATATATTTATTTTATTATTATATATATATTTTTATTATTATATGTATATAAAAAAGTGTGGGGTGTGTTTGTGTTTGGTGTGTGTGTTAAGTGTGGGGTGAATGTAGGTGGTGAAGTGTTTGTGTATGTGAGTGTGTGTGTGTGTGTGTGAAAAATGAAAGGTGTGTGGTGCGGTTTGTGTGTGTAATGTAAAGTTTGTGTAATTTGTGTGGTTTGTAACTGAAATAGTGGTTATGTGATGTGTAAGTGTGAAATCAACACCCGTGTTGATGCTAAAAAACAGCAAAGAAAGGGGCGTAACCCTCTCAATGTTATCCACTATAAAAAGGCTACCCCGATGAAAGGGAAATCCTGATTAGTACCATATACAAAACTAATCATACTTATAAAGTTAAAAAAAAAAAAAAAAAAAAAAAAAAAAAAAAAAAAAAAATTTTATATTTATAATAATATATTATATATATATATAATATATATATATTAATTAAATAAAAAACGCTCTTAAGAAAACTTTTTTTTTTTTTTTTTAAAATTTAAATTTTGGGTTTTCAAAAAAAAACCCCCTTTTTTATTTTTTGTTCTTTTCAAAATTTAAAAAATTCAAAGGAAAATGATTTTAAAAACCCAAAATACTTACAAAATTTTGGAATATAAAACCTATGGTCACATTTTTGTTCTTACTTTTTTGAATGTGAAGGAAAGGGAAAAAAAAATTTTTTGGGCTAGTTTTTAAACTTGAATTATGGTAAAAAAATAAAAAATGTTGCTAAGAAAAAATGATTTTAAAGTTACACCATCATCTCCCCATCATCATCATCACAATCACATCATCACCCCTCATCCCATCACCATCACATCTATTATCATCATCATCATAGCACAGCGCAGCACATCACCCTCCCCATCATCATCCACCATCACCATATCATCACCCTCACCCATCACCACATCATCATATCACCCCCATCTCATCACATCACCATCACCATCCCATCATCATCACCCTCACCCTCACAATCACACCATACCATCACCTCACCATCTCATCACCCCACCCTCCCATATCATCCCTCACCATCATCATCTCACCTATCACATCTCCCACCCTCACATCACCACCCATCATATCATCATCTCGTCATCATCACACTCACATCACCATATATCATCACCCTCATCATCCCATCCATCCCACTCATCCCATCACCATATATCCCCCTCACCATCTCATCACTCACCACCACACATCAATCATCATCATCATCATCCATCTATCACCACATCATCTCACACCCCCATCATCATCCCATCACCTCATCACCATACCATCATCAACTCATCTCCCTCAAGCCAAACTTCAAAATACTGTCTTTCCCCTGTTTCCCTTTTATCCAAAATTTTGCTTTATAATTTACATTTAAACCTCTCTATAACATGGTGATTTGATTTTTGACAATTTTTTTTTTCTTTTCATCACATCAAAGTCTTCAGAAATAAAATTTCTATTTCACTCGCGTCCCTGGCTATAAAAGCAACATTCAAACTGGGTTTGTTGCGTAATTACACCCATTGCAAAAATTACAAAACAATCTAAACCCAAAAACGCAAATTTCAAATTGCCACCCTAAACGGCACAAAACGCCCTTTCATAGGAAATTACCCCGTTTCCTCACTTCGGAGTTTTCCCTTTGCTAAAACTTGGATAAACTTGGGGATATCCACACTTTTGACGGGGGATTTTATTTCCCCCGGTTTCAAATTTTTCCAAGTTGGTTTCTGCCCCCAAACCCAGCTACGGGGTATTTGGTTAATATACCAAAAGGGGATAGTCGTGAGCGTTTTCGTCGCCCACATACACACAAAAACATCATACGACCAGACACCCACACACGTGGTTGTGTGTGTGTGTGTTTGGTGTGTTGGGGTGGTTGTGTGTGTGTGTGTGGTGTGTTTGTGGTGTTGTTGTATGTGGTGTGTTGTCATATTTTTTTACCCACAACACACACCACACACACCCACATTTTCATTATTATATATAATTTATATATATATATAATATATATATATTTTAATTGTATGTAATACTAAATTATACATATACATATATTATATTATAATTTTATATGTGGGGTGTGTTTGTGTGTGTTGTGTGTGTGTGTGTGGGTGTTGTGTTGTGTGGGGTGTTGTTTATTACATATAATGTGTGTACGTGTGTATGTGTTTGTGTGTGTATATATTTATATATAATATAAAATATATAATATATATTAAAATATATTTTATTGTTTTACATTCAAATCAGTCATTTTTCTTTTACTTTTTTTCATTTCTGTATCATATATATTATATTAAAATAAATTTTAATATATAATATATTTTATATATATATATAAAATAAAAAATATTTATTCGTTTTTAAAACCTTTTAAAATTTGAATTTTCTAACATATGTGTAAATATAATATATATATTATATATATATTATATATATATATATATATATATATATATATAGATAGATAGATAGATAGATAGATAGATAGATAGATAGATAGATAGATAGATGAAGATAGATAGATAGATAGATAGATAGATAGATTTAGATATACATATACATATATATACATAAACATATTTGTACATATATATATATATATATATATATATATATATATATATATATATATATATATATATATGTATATAATATACATATATATAAATGTGTGTGTGTGTGTGTGTGTGTGTGTGTGTGTGTGTGTGTGTGTGTGTCTGTGTCTGTGTGTGTGTGTGTGTGTGTGTGTGTGTGTGTGTTTCTAAAAGAACTGCAAATACAACAACTTCAGTCCTGATTAGGTCAAGGGGACTGGGACACACTAACACGCACGCACAGTCACACCTTCACTCCAATGCACTGAAATTTGAATTGCTACGTTTTGATAAAATTTACATAAAAGATTAAGCAAACGCAAGGCAATTTGCCAACATGCAAAAAACACACACATACAATACAACAGAAACGAGTGTAAATGATTATAAATTTCGTCAAATACAACAGTTAAAGCTTAGAGTCATATGAAAAGGTTTATATGCAGTAGAACAAATATAAGATATCGTACCATATCACGAGAATAAAATGAAAATACTTAAGATAAAATGAAAACAAACCGACAAATGATTCAATATGCATGATGAATAACGTATCTCTTCAATAAAAATCTTACATAATTACATTACGGTACCTTACAATACTTACAATATTTGCTAATACAGTGACATAATATTTACTCCTGCCTGTGATTTGTTTTTAATTACTATAGCCAGAAGAGTGTCTAATATCAGCCCACAAATGAGATAATGCAGATGAGGCAATAGATCGCTGGAGAACACACTCGAGTCGACCAACTGTTATTCTGAGCCGAAGCTTCGAACACGCTCGACCTGACTTCGACTCGCTAGATTTAGCTCGTTCGGCATTTGGATAAATAAATGGATTTATATATATGTACATATGTGTGTGCGTGCTTGCGTGCGAGCGCGCGCGCGTGTGTGTGTGTGTGGTTGTGTGTGTGTGTGTGTGTGTGTGTGTGTGTGTGTGTGTGTGTGTGTGTGTGTGTGTGTGTGTGTATATATGTATATATATGTGTGTGTAGTTGTGTTATTTTGTTATATATATATATATATATATATATATATATATATATATATATACATATATGTATATATATATATATATATATATATATATATATATATATATATATATAATATATATATATATACATATATATATACATATATATATATATATATATATATATATATATATATATATATATATATGAATATACGTATGCATGTGTGTGTTTGTTTATGTGCGCATGTGTGTGTGTTTATGAATGTGTGTGTATGTGTGTGTTTATATGTGTGTGTGTGTTTATATATGTGTCTGTGTGTGTGTGTGTGTGTTTACGTGTGTATGTCTGCAAATGCATTTATGTTTCACTAAATCTGTCACAACATCCACTGTCCCTATATCTCATCTCGGAATTCCTTTCAATCAGACATATTCTTTCATTCTCTCTCTCTCTCTCTGTCTGTCTTCCATTTATCCATTTCGCTTCTGCAATATTTGCCACAGTTTACCCTAATAAAAAAGAGAGTAATATCCTTGCCCTTGTGGGAAAGATTGATTGCAGTTCCAATAACGTTTGCAGCAGCGATTGCAAAACGAATGGAGGAATAAAAAAGACACAGAAGATAAATGGCTTTTTCGGAAGGAGATAAAGAAAGGAAGAAGAAAGAAGAAAGAGAAAAAGCACAGAGAAAAATCCTTCGACACATTTAACACTCTGAAATAAAGGAAGAAAAGATGGAAATATTTCGACACGCTTGAAAGCAACAAAAAGAAAACGAGAACAAAAGATCACGCAAAGGAAATGAAGAAAAAAAAATTGAGAAAATGTAAAGAATCAAAGTAAATAGAAAACGTAAGATAAGAAGGAAATAATTGTAATAAAGATGGAAGGGAAGAAAATTACTTTTGATATATATTAAGGACAGGCTATTAGACGAATAAGATTTTTTTTAATGTAAAAAAGGGTTGATAAAAAAATTTGCAATAACAAAAGAAAAAATAAATAAATAAATATGTCAAAAAAATTTATGCAAAAACAGAAAAAGATAAATAAATATGTCTTACTATTGTTTTCCGTAAATATAAATTAATTGACGAATTAGTGTCGTAATAAAGAGCATTAATCACAGAAAATAATATAATTTCTTAAACTGATATAAGGCGAAGGAAGAAAAAAATAATAAAAATGGCAAAAGTAACGAATACGACGAAGAAGGAAAATGAATAAAGATGATGAAGAAAGTAAAAGAATATGAATTAGACAGCGAAGAAGAATAACAGAAAGACGAATGATAAAAATAAAATGAAGCAAGGAGAAAATCCATTAAACGAATAAAAACAGAATGGAAAAAAACGGAAATACAAGATAACGATCAGATTAAGTAAACAAAACGCAGAGAAACGAAAAATAAATGGCACTGTATTTCGAAAGCAAGTTTACTAGAGAGTCTCTCTGTCTGTCTATCTATCTATCTATCTCTCTTTCTCCCTCTCTCTCTCGGTCCTCTCTCTCTCTCTCTCTCTATTCTCCCCTCTTCTCTTCCTCTCTCTCTCTTCTCTTCCTTTCTTCTTCTCCTCTCTCTCTCTCTCTCTCTCTCTCTCTCTTCTTCCTTCCTCTCTCTTCTCTCTATTCTCCTCCTCTCTCTCTCTCCCTTCATCTCTCTCTCTCTCTCTCTCTTCCTTCTCTCTCTCTTTTCTCCTCCTCCTCTCTTTCTCTCTCTTCCCTCTCCTTTTCTCTCTCTCTCTCTCTTTCTCTCTCTCTCTTTCTCTTTCCTTCCCCTTCTCTCTCTCTCTCCCCTTTTCCTCCTTTTCTCTTTTCTCCTCTCTCTCCTTCTCTCTCCCCTCTTTTTCCTTTCTCTCTCTCTCCTCCTCTCTCTCTCCTCTCCTTCTCTCTCTCTCTCTCTCTCTTTCTCTCTCCTTCTCTCTCTCTTTCTCTCTCATTCATTCTCTCTCTCTCTCTCTCTCTCTCTCTCTCTCTCTCTCTCTCTCTCTTTCTCTCTCATTCTCTCTCTCTTTCTCTCTCATTCTCTCTCTCTCTCTCTCTCTCTCTCTCTCTCTCTCTCCCCCCCTCTCTCTCTCTCTTGTCTATCTGCGTTGAGCGGGAAAAGTTCAAAGCGTCGATGGTCAACGCAATGACCTTTGACCTTTTTAGGAGGGGAAGAAGAAGAAGATGAAAGAGAAGGAAACAGGAGGAGGAAAAGAGGACGAAGGGAGAAGAAGAAAAAGGAGAAGGGAAAGATGATGAAAGAGAAGACGAGAAATGGTGAAGTAGAGAATAAATCAGAAGATAGGAAGATAGAAAATAGAAGGCAATAAGAAAATACGGTGACGAAAAGGAGAGAAAAAAAGACGAAGAAAGAAAAGACGGAAAACGGAAAAAAAGGAAGTGAAACAGATGACAAAAAAAAAAAAAAAATACTTTTAACTACCAAAAAAAGAAAAAAAAACAACCAAAAAAAAAAGAAAAGAAGATAAAACATATACAAACCCCCCAAACAGAGATGATGAAATATAAAAATAAAGATAATAATAATAAAAATAGTATTTGTAGTGTAAAAAATGAAATATTAATATAGTAAAAAAAAAAAAATAATAAAAAAAATAATAATAATAATAGAAATAATGAATAAATTAATAAAAATAAATAATAAATAATAATTTAAAAACAATAAAAAATAGTGTATAAAAAATTATAATAAAAAATAATAATAAAAATTAAAAAAATAAAATAATAATAATAATAAAAATAATAATAAAATAATAATTAAAATGATAAAAAAATAACAACAAAAAAAATAGTAGTAGGAATATTTTTAAATTTTTATAATAATAATTAAAATAATAAATTATTATTATTAAATTTTTATTATAAAGGTAATAATAACCCAAAATAATAAAAGTGTAGTAAAAAATATTTAAAATTTAAAAATATTTAAAAATAATAATGATAATAATAACCCAAATTTTAAAAATAATATAATAATAACCCAAAAATGATAATAATAATAAATAATTTAAATAATAAAAATAATAATAAATGATAATAAAATAATAATGATAATAATAATAATGAAAAAATAAAAAAAAATAAAAATAAAATAATAAAATAAAAATAATAATAATAATAAATAGTAAATAATTAAATAATAATATAATAATATAATAATAATATAATAACAACAACAACAATAATAATACTAGTAATAATAATAATAATAAAATAATAAAAAATAAAAAAATAAAACAATAATAATAGTATAATAAAAAATACAAAAATAATAATAAATAGATAAAAACAATAGTATAAAAAGAAAGCCCTCTCTCGCCCCCCCCCCACCCCAAAACAACCCCCACAGGCAGTGAAACAAACAAACAATTCGATGGCGAAGGGGCGACTCTTCTTCAAAAAGTTTTTTGAAGAGTCGGGGCCACGGAGGAAAACCCCTGGTATTTTCCCTTTTTTGGGTTGCCTTGTTTTTTTTTTTTTTTTTTTTTTTTTTTTTTTTTGTGATGGGGGGATTTTCTTTATTTTAGTTTAGTGTTTGTTGGGGTTTTTTACTTTATTATGTTTTTAATCATCATTTTTATCATTATCTTTATTAAAATCAAATCAAAATCATAATCACATCATCTCAATTATCAAATTTCACCTCACTTTCCTTATCATCCCCATCATCATTTAATATAATCATAATATCATCTTTATCCTCATAATATCATCTCAACATGCTATTTACCATAATTAAAATCAACTCATAATTTCTGACTGGGTATTTACCTACATCCCACAAACATACATTTTATAACTGCACGGTACTTTTTTGCTTCATTGAAACACTAAATTTTCGGGAAAATGACTATCGTGTAAAAGGGATTGTTAGCTTTTTGATATTTCAATCACTTGTTTTATCGTTCGAGTTTCTTTCCCGAAAGGTAAAAGGAATTCAAAATTTTTTAAAATTCCCTTTCCTTTTTTTGATCAGCTGTAGTTGATTTTTTGGTTTCACTCGTTTGGGATATGCAAAAAAATTCCATTTGTAATCGTGGTGAAATATTTTCGAAAAAAGGTTTTTGAAATTCTATTGTCATTTTTTTTCTCTAAAAACACCCCCCGGTGTGTGTGAGGGGGGATGTAAACATATAAATACATGTGTGTGGGTGTTTGTGTTGTCTGTTTGTGTGTGGTGGGGGTTGGGGTGGGTGTGTGTGGTGGGTGTTTTTTTTTTTTTTTTTTTTTTTTAATTATTTATAAATATATATATAGAATTTATTAATATAAAATTTTAAAAACGTTATTAGTGTGTGTTTAATATATATACATATATTTAATATATAATATTATATTTTTTATTATTATATTTATATATTTTTAAAATTATATATTGGTGTGATTATAGATGAGTATGTTGTTGTGGTTTGTGTGTGGTTGGTGTGTATGTGTGTGTTTGTGTGGTGTGTGTGTGGTGTGTGTGTGTGGTGTGTGTGTTTTGTGTGTGTGTGTCGTGTTGTGTTTGTTGTGGGGGTTTTTGTGTGTGTGTGTGTGTGTGTGGTGGTATATAAAATATTTTGGGATTATATATATAATTTTATTAATATTAAACACCACCAAACACACCAAACACACCCACACACCACACCCCCCAAAAAAAAAAAAAAATTTTTATATAAAATATTTTTTTTAAATTTAATTTTTTTATATATATATAAAATAAAAGGGAAAAAAGGGGGAAAATGTATCTTCTCTCCTCTCTCTCTCTCTCTCTCTTCTATCTATCTATCTATCATCTATCTATCATCTATCTTTTCCTTCTATCTATTATCTCTCTCTCTTCTATTTTAAATCTATCTATCTCTATTTCCTCTTTAAATAATATATATATATTAATAATACTTTAAAATTAAATATATTATTAATATATAATATGTATGTAGTATGTGGGGTTATTATGTAAAAACGCCGCATTGGTCCAGTGGACGAGCACTGGATCCGCCCCCCCCGCGGGTCCGGATTTCAATTCCCCGCCGCGGCGTTGTAAAAAAGCCTGCGCTCAGCTATTAGCTCGAGCCTGACCCAGATGAAAAAACGCCCTATCCCCTTTGAGGAATCAACGCAGGGTCTTAGGGGTGGTCCCCCGCACGGGCAAAAAGTGGTAGTGCCCCAAACCACGGTTGATTAGGAACGGGACCCAAGGGAAAAAGATCAGATTCCCAAAAATGCCCTCTCGATAAGATTGGAGAGGCCTAGATCCTCCAGTGGAAAAAAAGGGTTTTTGAAAAAAATTTTGTATATTTATATATAGTGGTTGTGGATATTTTTATCATTTATACTAATTTTTATTATTACAAGTTTTTTCATATATTATATATATTTTAATTATAAAATTATATTATTTATATATATGTTTGTGTGTGTGGTTTTGGTGTTGGTTGTGTGTGTGTGGTGTGTGTGTGGTGTTGTTTTGTGTGTGGTGTGTGTGTGTATAGATAGATAGATGGTTTTTTTAAAAAAATATATACACATATATTATGGTATGTTATAGTCATAATATATAATTATATTACATATATACATAATCATATATAGTATTATTTTTATTGTGTGTGGTGGATGATTTAATATACATTATACATTTTAAATTGTATTACATATGTATATTATTCATATAAATAAAATTATATATATATATATAATAAAATATAAATATTTAATATAAAATATTATTATATATTATTTGTGTGTGTGTGTTGTGTGTGTGGGGGTGGTGGGGTGTGTACATAATATATAACTTTTATGTGTATGGTTGTGGGCGATGTGTGTGTGTGTAGAAGAGAGAGAGAGAGAAGGAAAAGAGAGAGAGAGAGAGAGAGAGAGAGAGAGAAGAGAGGAGAGAGAGAGAAGAGGAGGAGAAGAGAGAGAGAGAGAGAGAGAGAGAAAGAGAGAGAGAGGAGAGGAGAGAGAGAGAAGAGAGAGAGAGGAAAGGGGAGGGAGGGAGGGAAGAGGGGGAAAGGGGAAGAGGAGAGAAGACAGCAGACGACAGACAGAGACGGAGGAGACAGAAGAGAAGGAAAAAAGAGAGAGAGAAGAGAGAAGAAAGAGAGAGAAGAGAGAGAGAGGGGAGAGAGAGACAGACGGGGAAAAGAGAAGAGAGGGTAAGGAGGAGTAAAAGAGAGAGGAGGAGGAGAGAAGAGAGGAGAGAGAGGAGAGAGAGAGGAGAAAAAACTCACAATTTGAAAACCCAAAGCATACCCCGTCACTTTCCCACTTATTTGGAACCACCTCCTTCCCATTAAAGGAATTCCCAAAATGCCATTTATATCTTTTTTTAAAACCAAATTTTCAAAGTGTAAACGCCCCTTTCCTTTTGTTCCGCTATCAGTTTTTTTTAACATTTGAGGCTGAGCTAAATGTTTATGTTTCGATCAGGACTGGGTGTACGCTTCAAGGAAATATCTATGTCTCAATGTGCTATATTTAAAAGACAAAAAAAAGTTAAGATACAAAACACATGACATAAATTAGAAAATAAAATTATGTGTGGTTTTATATATATTTATTAAAAATAATTTTATAATATTATTTATTTTTTTTTTTATAATTAATATAATAAAATTTTTTTATATATATAATATAGATGATATATATTTTTTTACTTATTTTATTTATTATTTATATATATATATTATATATATTTTAGTATTTTTTTGTATTTATTATATATTTCATATATATATGTGTGGTGTGTGTGTGTGGTGTGTGGGTGGTGTGGGTGTGTGGGGTGTGTTGTGTGTGTGGGTGTGGTTGTGCGTGCGTGCTGTGTGTGGTGTGTGGTGGGGTGTGTGTTGTTGTTGTGTGTGGTTTTTGTTGTGTTGTGTACAAAATTTTAAAATATATATATAATTAAAATATATATATATAATATATAATAATATTAAATTTACCTAGCTTGTGTGTATGTGTAGGAAGAGTTTAATGCGGGTATGTGTGGGGTGGCTTTTCCTCTTTTCTCTCCCCCTTTCTCCTCTCTCTCTCTCTCTCCCCTCTCTCTCTCTCTCTCTCTCTCCTCTTTCTTTTAATATATTAATTTTATATAAAATATTATATTATATATAATATATATAAGTGTGTGTGTGTGGGGTGTTTTTGTGTGTGTGTGTGTACAATCCCTAAAATATATTAATATAATATTATATTAATATTATTTATATATTATATTATATATATATATTATATTTATATTATATAATATAATATTTTAAAGGGTAGGTTTATTTTTGGCCGCCGTGGTCCTTTCCAGGGAGGTGCCGTGGTACCTTTTGGGGAAATCATTTTCTCTTTTTTACCCGGGGCGGGGACAACTGACTTGGCTGGTTTGGGCCACCCGGGGATAGGTAGGCAATCGGGTAAAAAGTTCCCCAAGGGAACAAAAGCGCCGGGGGTGACTCGAACCCTCGAACTCAGATTTCCCCTCGTGACAGTCTGGAGTCCGCCTCTAACCTTTGGGCCCCCGCGGGCCCCCCTTATTATATAATAAAATAATAATATATATATATAATATATATATATTATATTAATGCTGTTATATATGGGGTGTGTGGTGGTTGGGTGTGGGGTTTTGAGGGAGAGAGGGAGAGAGAGAGAGGAAGAGAGAGAGAGAGAGAGAGAGAGAGAGGGGGGAGGAGGGGGGAGGGGGGGGAGGATACCCAAAACCCATTCGTTTGGGTTTTGTGTGTGTGTGTGTATTGTGTTTTTGTTGTGAGTGTGTGTGTGTGTTGTAAATTATATATATATTAAAAATTTATAAATAAATTTTTATATATATATATTATATTAAATATATATTTATAATAACAAGACACTCTAGCTTTTTCATAATAAGATAAAGTGGTACTAAAACTTTCTTGTACAAAAAATATGGCTTTGGTACATCATAATTTCGCTCAATTTTTAATGTTATCAAAGGGGACCTACTAAACTGTTTTTTAACTAAATCTGTAAATACCCTTCTTATAAATTTATTAAGCTTATTAAAAATACTTTTTCAAAAAAACGCAAATTTGCCCACCTGAAACGAGAAAAACAAAAAAATTTGCGTTTTATGCAAAATACCCGAGTTCTGTAAGATAATATAGGAAAAATTTTTCTTATTGTCGTATAGGTTTTTTTTTTTTCTCTTTTTTTATAACGAATAAATTTGGATTGAAACCTTAAATTAAAACTTTAAATTTCAAAAAGGCGTTAGTGTTTACAGGGGAAAAGCCCCAAAAAATTGTGACAAAAATACAAGCAAAGCAATAAAAAAGGGCTGTTTTCAGTAGCA
>NC_051421.1:31532985-31542985 GCF_015228065.2 Penaeus monodon | reverse complement strand
CATTCGGGCGAAAGAAAAAAAAACATGAATGCCTGCTGTAATAGAGGTAAAATGGAGACGGGGGAGGGATGAGGGAGGTGGGGAGGGGGACGCAACACGACACGCATGAAAGGAGGACATACAATGTTATCATTTCACACCGAGACGCGTTATGCCTTAACTAGTTATCGCGGGTATTATACGGCAAACTGTAATCAGAATGAGAAACGAAAAGCCGTAGCCTGTAACCCAGGCGGCGGCCGGGACAAACAACACACCATTAGAATGAGCAAGAGCACGCAGACACACGCTGCGCCCAAATACACTACCTTTCTTAAATCCAGAATGTTCCGTCGTTTTCGCCAAGGAATCCGGGGAGAGCGAGGGACACCCCTGCGTCTTTAAGCTGTCCAGGTGTAGCTCTTTAAGTGTTATTTAAGCGGAGTGAAGTGAGCGGGCGCAATTAGGTTGTGCGAATGCGTTATTCACACACTCTCCAGCTCGACTAAATGGACGAAGCTGCTGAACCATCGAATCTTCGAAGGAAAAACAAAATACAAAAATAGAAAAAAAAATGGGCTTAAAACTCCACCTGAAACAAAACAGCGTTGGTATTTAAAAAAATCATGGATTATAACCTCTATTTTTTTCCGTTAGCTACATGAACCGCAGAGCGAAGAAGCAGAGAGAGTCGAGAGAAAAGTCCCAAGTCTGCGGCGTCATGAAGCGAAGCCACAAACGAAGCCTCGAAGGCCCCGCTCGACCTCGAATCGATTCGGCTCGCTGCTCATGCCGTTATTATTGGTGCTGGAATGTTTATTTCATGGTAACATAAAACATCGTATTTCACTTCTCCTAGTTCCATGTCGCAACATAGACGTGCGTTATATTATACAGTGCTTTCTAACGTTACATTTTCGTGCAATGTCTCGGCAATGCGGCTATGATAATATTTTAAATTTCATACTGCCATGGAGATAGATAGAAAGAGATGGACTGATAAACAGACAGATGAATAGATAGAGAGATGGGTAGGTTGGTAGATAGTTAATTAGTTGGGTAGATATATATAGACTGCTAGATAGAAAGACACATAGATAGGTACGTACACAGACAGATTGATAGATAGATAGATGAATAAATGGATGTATGGATGAATCCACAGGTAGAAATATAGAGAAATAGAACAAAAATCGATATATACGTAAAGATATAAACACGCACGCACACAAACGCACAATTGAAAACTAATATGCAACATTCAACGTGACCAGCATAGCCCCCGGTTGTTGCATGCAATCGCAATTCTCAATTCATAACTACGACTCGACGAATGATTCATTTTACGTTAATTGCAAAAAGTTGTCCGTCATTGTTTTGCATTCTTACGTGTACAAAAATACTTTTCACAGGTTTATGGGTTTTTGGTAGTAGTTTGAAGAGAAACGACCGAGAGATTAATGTCTGTACGATTAAATACCTTGTCACTTGATGGGTCATTCTAGTACGGGATATTAGTATGGGAATATTAAAGAATGTTGTAAATGTGTGTGTGTGCGTATTTGCGGTTTGTGTGTGTACGTGCGTATGTGCGTGTTTGTGTTTGTGTTTGTGTGTGTGTGTATGTGTATGTGCGTGTTTGTGCGTGTGCTCGCGCGCGTGATCATGCCCCTCCTCTCAAAAGAAAGTACATATCTATCTACACCCCCAAATAAAACGATACAACACAAAAAAGGGTAGAAAATAAGTCCCCGAGCGAACACCAGATAAAATTCCCATCACGTCTCACGCCATCAAGACAAAAGAGCGAAAAGCAGATCGTAAGAAGCGGTTCGGAAGAGGAGTCGAGACCGCGAGATGTCCTGCGGCCGAACCAGTAGGCGGGGTCGGTTACTCCCGGAATTTGATTAGCTAACAGGATCAGCCAAGGATGAGAGACAGAGAGAAGGAGAGACAAAGAGGGGCGGGAGGGAGGAAAGAGAGAGAGGGGGGAGAGAGGAGAGAGAGAATGAGGGAGGGAGGAGAGAGAGAGAGGGAGGGAGAGGGAGAGTGGGAGGGAGGAAAGAGAGCGAGAGAGAGACAGGGCAGAGTGCGAGAGAGAGAGGGGGATTGGGGGGGGGAGGAAAGAGAGAGAGAGAGAGAGAGAGAGATAGAGAGCGAGGGAGAGAGAGAAGCTGTAGCATAGATATGATTAATAATCTTTATTCGCTATGGATGAACACGATCCAGCTATGCTAAATAACAACCCAACCTACCATTGCAATAGTTTCTACATAGTTACTACTTGTGTCGAATGCTAAGGATACGGTGAAAGTGTGGGTTCGGGGCCGAAAATCAGGTGTCAGATACAAGTTCCTCTTGGTCTGGCTTCAATTCATCAACCTCGTCAGCTTGGTTTAACTTTGTTGACCTCGCCCTTCGAGGTCTGACCGCATAACACAAACATGACACCAACATGTTTCCAGGATGATGTAAATGTGTCAGCAGCTTGATGCATATGTGCTGGCGGCAAGAAACGAAAGTGCTGATCCACGGACTATGAAAATAAAAGATGGTATGCACGGTGAACCTCCTTAATCTGGAATTCTATTGTTCGGTAAATCTGGTTGTCCGGCAGAATTCTGGTAATGAGCAGTTCGGTGAGCATATTGTTTACATCAGAATCGTATTTTTTTTCTCTCTTTCTTTCTTTCTTTTTCTTTTTCTGCGTTCTGAGAGTTAGCGATTTTTTCTATGCTCTTTTATCTAGTGCTGAGTCACAATTATGCCAAAGCCTGAGTGGTAACAGTAAGGCTGTCTTTTAGATATATACATAGAGCGTTTGGAACCGCAGGAACTACTCAGGTCGTGATGGGTTCGGGGAATTCAGCTTGTACAAATACCGCCTCGATATTGCTTCAGCGGAGATATCCTCATCCTCTCCTGTCCGCTGACCAGAACAGGATCAGGAGAGCATAGTTTGGTCATACCCAAACTTGATATAAGCCTTTGGAATGAACACCTTTAAAGCTAAATAGAGCAACGCCTCACTTACAGCAACGGACTGTAGTTACTTAGATTTTGTTTAGAAAATGTCCTTTTAAAAGTGCCATTCAGTTTTTTTGTTTTTTTTTATTACACCTTTGTTTCGTACCTTGAATCCAAACGCTGAAGTACATGATTGATCGCCACAGTATTTCGCAGTATTTATTGCAGTAAGAGCAATGCATCAAACATCGTACTTGCATTCCACTACTAAGACCCGTTTTCAGCAAGTTACTAGTATGGCGTACGCGGTATGTACGTGTGTGTGTGTGTGTGTGTGTGTGTGTGTGTGTGTGAGTGTGAGTGAGTGTACGTGTGTGTTTGTGTGTGTGAGTGTGAGTGAGTGTACGTGTGTGTGTGTGCGTGTGTGTGTGTGTGTGTGTGTGTGTGTGTGTGTGAGTGAGTGTACGTGTGTGTGTGTGTGTGTGAGTGTGTGTATGTATGTGTGTGTGTGTGTCGACGGGAAAGTGTCAGAGCAGTATAAAGCGAAAGGAGATAAACTTGTCATTATCTTTTATCATAACTATCATTTAAATAGTTTCATATTTTTCATTCAACCGTTAGGTCAACCAAGGCGAATGGAAAATCAGTCGAATAGTGATAATATCAATTTAAATTAACTAAATATTACACACTATAAAGGAAGGTTCTTATGGAGCGCGTATCAGAAATGCAAAATGTACGGTTTATTCTTTCGCAAAACTCGTAGCATTATAAGGCAAACTGTACATAATTTATTACCAAAACATAAGATATCGCTAACAGTGATTTTACTACTTCATTTTTCTTTTGCTCACTTTTAATTCTTTAATTTATGAACATGTGAACTCAAATGAGTCTGGTATACTTTCATTGTGGAGTTCAGTGCACAAATACGAGGGTTTTAAATTTTTTATAAAGAAACTGGACAGTACACTGATTTTTTTTTTTTTTTTTTTTTTTTTTTTTTTTTTTTTTTTTAACATTGTCCCCGTTTTTCACGTGAAAATATAAATCCAATATATATAAACTATTAAAAAATGATAGAGAAAAAGAAAGGAAAAGTAAAGTTAATAGAACAACAACGAATGAATTTACTATAAATAGTTACTACTTGTTTGCCTATGAAACGTGTGTATGTTTGCGTGTGTGCGTGCGTGCGTGCTTATGTGTGTGTGTGTGTGTGTGTGTACATAATGATAATAATAATAATAATATAAACATGTTTGAGCATTTCCTTCTACGAGTCTTGCCTAAGATTAATATTTAATCAAACCTCAAAAATCATTTCATTTCTTAGAGAATTGAACAATCTCGGTTGTGTTTTTTTTTTTTTGTTTTTTTGTTTTTTGTTTTTTTTTTTCTCTTTGTTTTCCCTTTTTCTCTCTCTTACTCTTTTTTTTCTTTCTTTTTTCTCTTCTTTTCCTTTTTTCTTTTCGTTTTTATTTTCTTTTTTTCTTCTTTTTCTTTTCTCTCGTTTCTTCTTTTTCTCTTTTCTTTCTTCCTTTTCTCTTTTCTTTTCCTTTCTTCTTCCTTTTTTCTATTCCCTCTCATTCTTCTTCCATTTCTTCTTCCTCTTTTCTTTTCTTTTCTCATTCCTTTTCTTATCTTTTCTTATCTTCTCCCTTTTTCCCCTTCCCTCTTTTATCTTTTCCTCTCTTCTTCCTTTTTCCATTCCCTCTCTTACCATCTTCCCTTTCTCTCCTTCCTTTCTTCTTCCCTTCTCTTCTCCTTCCTTTCTTCTTCCCTTTCTCTTCTCCTTCCTTTCTTCTTCCTCCTTTCTCCTTCCTTTCTCTCTTCCTTCTTCCTTCCTCTTCTTCCTTCTCTTCTCCTCCTTCTTTCTTCTCTCCTTCCTTTCTCTTCTCCTTCCTTCTTCTTCTTTCTCCTTCCTTCTTCTCCTTTTTCCTTCCTTCTTCTCCTCCTTTCTTTCTCCTTCTTTCTTTCCCTTTCTTCCCTTCTTTCTTCTTCCTTCTCTTCTCCTTCCTTTCTTCTTTTTTTCTCCTTTCTTTCCTTCTCTTTCTCTTCTTTCCCTTTCTACTTCTCATTCCTTCTCTTTTCTTCCCTTTCTCTCTCCTTTCTTTCCTTCCCTTTCTCTTCTCCTTCCTTTCTTCTTCTCTTCTCTTTTCTTCTCGCCTTCCACCGCCTACCTTGTTCGTCGTGAGTTGCTAAGGGTGCTGTTGTTGTTGTTGTTGTTTTTGTTGTTTTTGTCCTTGTTGCTTCCTGTTGTTATTGTTGTTGTTTTTGATGATTTTGTTGTTTTTGGTGTTGTTTTTGTCGATGTTTTTGGTTGTTTTTGGTCTTGTTGTTGCTTCCTGTTGTTGTTATTGTTTTTGATGCTTTTGTTCTTGTCCTTGTTGTTGTTGTTGGTGTTATTGTTGTTGATGGTGGGGTGGGTGTGTTTTTGTTTCTGTTGTTCTTGATGATGTTGATAGTGGTGTTTTTTGTTATTGTTTTGCTGTTTTTTGTTGTTTTTGTTTTGTTCTTGATGAAGCTGTTGTTCCTGTGTGAAAATAGTTATATGTTTTGATATACTTTGTTATGTCTTTTTATTACGGTATTATTCGGTGTGTGTTCATACACACGCACACACGCACACACACACACCACACACATATATATATATATATATATATATATATATATATATATATATATAATATATATATATATATATACATATATATATATATATATATATATGTATATGTATATATATATATATATATATATATATATATATATATATATATTATTTGTGTGTGTGTTTGGGCTTATATGCATATGCTGAGCTAGAACATGTGTGTGTGTTTGTTTGTTTGTGTGTGTGTGTGTGTGTTTGTTTGTGTGTGTGTGTGTGTGTGTGTGCGTGCGTGTTTGTCTGTATGTCTGCGCTTATATGCATAACAGTGATATCATTGTAGCTGTTGCTGAGCTAGAACATCTGTTCAGTCTATTAACAATATACACATTTTTTTCTCAGCTGCAAGTTGATATCTAAAGCCTCCCCCCCCCAACCAGTGACGTCATAAGAAAGCTTTTGCCAATCCTGTCGTCTGCCAGTTTAACTGTTTTCTTTTTCTTCTTCTTCTTCTTCTTCTTCTTCTATTTTCGTTCTTTTTCAATATGTTACCGCCTCTTACTAAGCTTTGAACAGTTTGCTGGAATAGCCTCCTCTGTCTAAAGTAATTCTGAGCAAGATAATGATAATGAAACTGCCTAAACTATAAACTATGGGGTTGAAATGGATAATCAACGTGGTTAATGAGTGAAAATTTAATACGGGGAAATTTTAGAATTTAAATTGATATATGCTATAGTATAGTAGATGATGATAGTAGAATTTTATATGCTAAATACGAAAAGCAGTTTTGATTTATTTTTAAGACCTCTGCGGAACTTGTGTGTTGATGGCATTATAATATTGATACGATAGGTAATGGAACAGATGTATAAATAAATAACGAAGTAAAAAAAATGGAATAGAGTAATGACTATGGAGATATGTGCTTTTTAATAGTGTAGTAGTGGCGGTGCTCATGACGCTGACGATACAGTAGAATTTTTGTCATGCACTATTTCCATGACAACGATGTAGTTGAGCTTTGCAAGACAATAGCTCCTTTGGCAGCATTTTGGTAGTAGGAGAGGGTAAGGACTGAGCTCAAAGCAGCCACGTTTCCCGAAAGTTTACGCTAGACAAGCAGTATTAAGTGATGCTACACACTGAAGACACTGGATCGATGGTTACACGTATTGTTGTGTTTGTGGCTGGAGTTTGTAATTATTGGTTTTCTGTGTGTCCCCTTATAAGACACTTTATCTTTATCCCTTTCTCTTTCTCTCTCTTTCTCTCTCTGTCTTTCTCTTTTTTTTCTCTCTCTCTCTCTCTCTGTCTCCTTCTCTCGTTCTCTCTCTCTCTCCTCTCTCTCTCTCTCTCTCTCTCTCTCTCTCTCTCTCTCTCTCTCTCTCTCTCTCTCTCTCTCTCTCTCTCTCTCTCTCTATCTATCTCTCTCTCTCTCTCTCTCTCTCTCTTCTCCTCTCTCTCCCTTCTACCTTTCCCCTCTCTCCATCTCTCCTTCTCTTCCCTTCTCTCTCCCCCCCTCTCCCCTTCTCCCTCACAATCACCGAATCACCCACAAAACAACAAACAACAACCCCCCCCCCTGCACCCCTCCTCCTCCTCCTCCTCCAAATGAAATGAATAATAAAAAGATAAATTACGTAACACAGCCTTAGCGCCCCCCCCCCCCGAATTCCCCTCGTAAATATAACGAAGGCGGTAAACAAGGTTATAGTCGGCGGGATAATGAAGTATTGTGTACAAGGAAAACGGGAATTTCGTTGTTTCGTTGAATTACTGATATGAATCGCCTCTTGCCATTATATCGAAGGAAGATGAGAGGAAGGGAAAGGCGAATGAAATGATAATCGAAAGAATAATGATAAAAATAAAATGAATGATAGAATTGATAGTGACGGGAGATGGAGGATAAGATGATAATAAGAGCTGATTTTTTAAATTTATAATGATTAGTGATTATGAATAAGATTATAGTGATAAAAAATAAATAGTGAAGTGATGATAATAAAAAATAACAATGAACTGACAGTGATATAGGAATAATGAAATACAAGAAAAAAAGGAAAACTCCAAAAAAATACTCATGAAAATATAATCGAAGAGAAGAGAGATAGAGAGAGAGGGAGAGGGGAGAGAGAGAAAGAGGGAGAGAGAGAGAGAGAGAGAGAGAAAGAGAAAGAGAGAGAGAGAGAAGAGAGAGTAAAAAAATAATCATGAATAAAGAGATGAGAATAAATGCAATGAAAAGATTATGAGAGAATACATAAGATAAAGTTAGTAAGTTCGGAAGCCATAATACGATAAATAAATAATACAATAAAAGGTATGATAAAAGTGAAATACGAAAATAAAGTATAAATGTTGGAAAGCCTGATAAAGATAATAGAAATATAATAAAAAAAACGTAGATAAAAGTAAAACAATAAAAAAAAATGAGAAACCTGAGACAAAGAAACAAACATATAGAAAAAAGACAAGATGAATGATTAAGAGAAAACAAAAAAATATAATAAAAAGAAATATAAAAAAAACAAGTGTGATTAAAGTAATCTAAAATAAAAGTCTTAAAAAAACAGTGTGTATTGTACTCTATGAGCTTGATGAGATAGTTTAATTTTTCAGTCTAATGTTTCTTTTCTACGGGACCGTTAGTGTGATTAAGGATGGCCATTGCGTTTATTTCTCTTTGAGCTGTGTTTTTCTCTTTCTCTTTCTCTTTCTTTTTCTTTTTCTCTTTCTCTTTCTCTTTCTCTTTCTCTCTCTCTTTCTCTCTCTTTTCGCTCATATTTTCTCTTCTCTACTGTTTTTCTTTTCTTTGTTTTTTCTTTTCTCTCTTCTCTAATTTTCTTCTTTTTTCTCTTCTTCTTTTATTTCCTCATCACTTCTGGTCTCTCCTCTCCTTTCTCTTCTTTTATTTCTCTTCTCTTATCTAAGTTTCTCCTCTCGTCTCTTCTCTTCTCTTCTCTTCTCTTCCCTTCCCTTCCCTTCCCTTCCCTTCCCTTCCCTCCCTTTCTCTTCCCTTCTCTTCTCTTCCCTTCCCTTCTCTTCCCTTATCTTATCTTGTCTTCTCCTCTCCTCTTTCTCCTTTCTCGTCCTTTCTCACTTTCTCTCCTCATCTCACTCTGCCCCCTCGCCTCCCCTTGTTTCCCTCTCCTGTTCATCTACGGAATTTATTATTTTAAGTTTAAGACCAAAGAAAATGAAATACCATGAACCCAAACTAAGCACTGGATTTTCTTTATACCATTTACTTCTTAATAATACCTTAGAAAGAGCTTTAACAGGTATCATTAGTCATGGATTCAACAGACATCGTTATCTTAAGGTCAAAGGTTATTCCTGCCGTTGCTTCAAGACCAAAAAACGTCGTCAGTTCGTTTCGGGGTTTTGGAAACGTTTCTCATCGTAGTTGACTTAATGTAAGAAAAAACACGTTTGGTACTGGCAAGAGAAAGGTTTTGTATTATGTTCAACTCGTTTAAAAATATGATTAAGGTTTGGTATAGTGCTTAGTTCAAGGTTAAGGTTAATGCACTGTATTCCATTCACGTAAGGTAAAGTAACGCGATTGGTAGTGATATTAGTATTGAGGCTGATATTGCATGAGAGCTTAGGGCACTATCTTAAGCTTAAGGGATAGGAGAACGTTTGGTTTAGTATATGTTTCACTCTAAGGGCAAAAAAACACTAGTTTTAAACCGCATTCTTGTGACGTAGATAATGAGTGAAATGTTTAGCACAGTACCCAGCACCCTTCAATGCAGAGTAACTTGAAGAGGGCAAGAAAATGAAACGTATTGCCCATGAAGCAGGCAAAGTAACCGCATAGTACTGTATCCCGCCCATATGAGAAGCCAATATAAGGGTGTGGCACTGTACCCAACCCAACTTGATGGTGTAAAAAGGAAGCGATAAGCTACTATATTCATCACAGGTTTTCGTCTAGAGGTCTAAGAACTTCCCTTCTTACGTTTTTTTTTTCTTTTCTTTTTTCTTTTTTTAAGGTTTCAGCAAGACCAGAAAGCAATGCCTGTCTTTTCCGAGATCAAAAAGTCACAAGTCACAAGTCGCGAGTCAGAAGCTACGAGTCAAACGTCATGACCTGTAAGCTGTAAGGACCTGTGACTCAAAGGTGGATTTCCAGGGTCGAAGGTCGCGAATCACAGGGTCGCAAGTCACCTCTCAAAGGTCACGAGACGAAGGTCGAAGGTCACGAGCCACCAACCTTTTTTTTTTTCCTTTTGGCTCGAGATGAAGTTCGAATCGGTCATAAATATTAATTTCTCCGCCAGAGGATATTCAGACGAGTTCGAACGCTCGGGGAAAGAGAGCAGGGACTTGCGTGTTGGAGTCATGGCGGCCTCGTTGTGATTGGGATGATGACTCGCCCGCTCTCTCGCTCCTCTCGTCTCTTCTTTCGATGTTGGGTGTCTGTTT
>NC_051421.1:31520485-31522985 GCF_015228065.2 Penaeus monodon | reverse complement strand
AAAAAGGGAAGAAGAAGGATAAAATACTAGAAATAATGAAAGCTGAACGTTAATTTTGAGAAATTTGTCCCAAAACAATACGCAGAGGGATACGGGCTAAACATTATTTATTTGATTAGAAATAATAGAAAAAATAGAACTTTTAAAAATAATATTATAGTTCAATAGTCGTCTCCCCAAATGATATGGATTAAAAGGAGATGCTGGGGTAAATAATGGTATATTTTGAATCATTTTGAAGTCAAAAGAAACATTCAAATCGGCCTGATGCTGCCTCTGAAACCATTCATCTGAAAAAAAAAAATTGTTAGTCACTTGATTTTTCCAAAAAACGGGCGATGTTTTTTGGTTCAAAATGACGGAGAAACTCTTTTTTCTGCTGATCTTTTTATTTATGAATGACTTGCTTGGTACTTTGTTATAAAAAAGAAAGAAAAAAAAAACATGACACGAGAAATAATAGCCATAAAATTATCTACTAAAAATTTACAATACATTTTTCTCTGTTGCGATGTATTGTTTTGGCGCAAGAGGTAACAAAAGCTCAAGAAATAAGTGCAGATTTTTACCAGACCTTCATACCTCTCTTAACTCGCCAACCCCACCCTCACGCCCCTCTATCCCTCCCTCACCCTGCCTCTATCCCTCTCTCACTCTCCCCCTCTCCCTCCCTCACCCTGCCTCTATCCCTCCCTCACTCTCCCCCTATCCCTAAGGATAAGGTGCTGACATATATAACTGAAGTACCAATAAAGACTGTATATATCTGTTCCTATTGTCCTGCATCCAACTGCTCGTTAGCTCTGGTATACAGGTTATTCTGGTATGCCAAGGCGATGTATAGATCTTGACCAGCCGTGAGCTATCTGTGTAGGAGATTTATTCAGCCTGCTTCGTTAAATTTGGATCTTCGAGCTTTTCTACCATAGAGGAAGCAATTAGACCAGTGATTCTCGACGTGGGTTTAATTGACCCCCGTTTCATCACGGCGCTGCGGAGGTCTGTCATAATATGACTCGGCTTGTGTGGTAGGACTTGCAAGATAGTGTATCTCGTGGGACTTTTGTTGTTCAATCTCCACCATCCATCTCTGGTCCAGAGTTGCTAGTTTAGGGATTATGTCTCAAATTTGTTGAATTTTAATAGACCTTTGTTTTTTTTTCCATGTCTATGTGAATCATATTTCTTAGCTGCTGAAGCAATGGAGACAAGGGAAAAGGAAATGCCTGGAATAGCTAATTTGTTTTACTCATCAAATCACTAGGATTCCTTCTGATGATGCCTCTGGTATTTTGATTTCCTTATTTTATATAAATGAGTGGACGGCATATTATTGTCTTTATCATAGATTAATTTTTGCAAAATCTTAAATATTATCTTATGTAAAAGAAGAGGGATGAATTGTGGAAAAAAGTCCCTCGTCATATAGTATCTTTTGCTAGACAGTTTTCTGTATATTTGAAGGAGGGGGAGGGCAAAATTAATCTAAGCAAAGGGTAAACTTTGAAATACATCTTTCCAAGAGAATAAATGGCCAAGTTCATCCAGACATGGGAGCAAAAGACAAAAATCATCCAGCCAAGGAGTAAACTGTGAAATTCATCCACGCAAAGGGGAGTAAACGACAGAAGAAATGTTGAAAATCACGAAGAAGAATAGTCTTCATGGCTTCGTGTGTCCTTCTACTTGCCTAACACTTTCTGCTATCAGCTTATCACATGGCTTCGTGTGTCCTTCTACTTGCCCAACACTTTCTGCTATCAGCTTATCACATGGCATCGTGTGTCTTTCTACTTGCCTAAGACTCTCTGCTATCACCTTATCACATTCTTGCGGTTAAAGTTTCGTCTTGTTGAACCGGAGGCAGCAGCTATGGGGGTCCCTGGCCTTGTACCGCCGCCCTCGCTCTGTCTTATCTGATCCACAACAATGCGCAGGTCATTTATAGCACGAAATAGAGAGACATTGATCGCAGTTAAGGTGTAGTCATTATGCTCCCTTTTGATAACGTGAAGGTGGTTGTCAGATCTCCATCCTTCACCGTATGGCACGAACATTTGCTTCGGTTAAGGTTGCCACTTTAGGAGACGGAGAAACAGACGCCGTTTTTTTTCTGTTTCGAAATATAAGGAAAGTAAAATAATAACACTGAACTACAAGGTCACACTCAAGATCAATTTGGAAGAATTTGAGGGAGGGAAGGAAAAGTGTGAGGAATACGAGGAAGGGGTTTAGTGGGGTGTGAGGGAGGGATGGAGGGGTGTGAGGGAGGAGTAGGAGGGAAGGATGGAGGGGTGGAGGAGTGTGAGAGAGGGCTGTGAGGGAGGGATGGAGGGGTGTGAGGGAGGGTTGGAGGGGAGAGAGGGACAGGCAGAGTTATATGCAGCTCACAAGAACGTAAGTAAAGAACCTTTTTGTAGAAAAAAAAATCAATGGAAGCCCTGTCTTTGGGTTTCGAGGCATTGACTGTGAAATCGAGTTTCTAGAGTAGAGGGTGGAA
>NC_051421.1:31501422-31505103 GCF_015228065.2 Penaeus monodon | reverse complement strand
AAAAGGATGAACCAAACTGGGATTAACCAAACTCACCGTGTCATGCATCGTCTAAAAGCGTATATTTCAATCAGAACGAAGGAATTATTACCAAAATAACACCAAGAAAACACGCAAAGGAGTCGAGGTAATGGCAAGAAAATGCCCCAAAAACAAATTACTCAAAGGAAAACCCGTACTTTTTGTAAAGGGCAGAATATATGTAAAACGTAAAATACGTGTTAAAAAAAAAAAGGAAAAAAATTCCCATGTTATATAGCCTTTGTAAGGGGAGAAGGGTTTTGGACTGCTATTATGAACTAAAAAGATACCCCCCCCTGGGGCAGACAACCCAAGGAAATAAAAAAAGGTAATGGAACTCCCAAAGATTAAAAAAAAAGGGTCGACGCCCTTAAAAAAGGGGGAAAATGGAAGTCGAAGACAGATAAATAAAAAAAATTGAAAAACCCAAGGGTTTTATAAAAGGAAAGAAACACCCACTAAGATTGAAAAGAAAAAGGCAAATAAGATAACTGGCGTCTTGAAAGGAACAGGCAGACTTTTAAAAAAAAATTAAATAAAAAGTTGGCCGATAAAGCAAGTCAGAGGCACCGAATTCAGAACGCTGTCAGGATAATACGATAAAATTGAAGCAATCTTGGCCTGCGTAAATAAAAAAAAAGGTATTTATTGGTTTAATTTTAGAAGATGGAAAAATGAAAGTTTTTAAACCTATAATAAATCCCAATTTTTCCCCCAAAAGGATATTGGAAAAAAAAAGAAATAAAAAAGTTATAAACTGGTTACGTTTCGAAGATGGCACTGAAAGGTATAAACTACATGTGTTATAAAACCTTTTATTCCCCCCGAGGGAAAATTTGAAAAAAAAATGCCCTTTGAAAAGATATTCCTGTTAAAACTAATGATAGTCTTTCCAGCCATGCGTAATACAAGAAAGTTTAAACATAAAAATTTCACACACAAAAAAACAGAAGATACCAAGAAAAAATTTTTTTGGGAAGGGGGTTTCCCTTTGCAAAAAAGCAAGACAAAAAAACCCTTTGGGGTGCAAACAAAAAAATTCCCAAAAGAAAAAAATTTTTGTGCAAAAAAAAATATGAAACCCAAAAAGCCCAAAAGTATTAAAATGAAATTTTAATTTAAAAACCTCTTAAAAGAAAAAAAGACAGAATATAAACTCAAGGATTATGATGTCTGGAGAGAAGATCGACTACTTTATAGTTGAGGACAAGTAACAATACTAACAAAGAAAGAATTAAATAGGAAATAAACAATATAACAAAGAAAAGATGAAATGAGAAATAAACAAAACAAAGAAGGGATTAAATAAGAAATAAACAAAATCACAAAGAAGGGATGAGATAAGAAAAACACAAAATAACAAAGAAAGTATTAACTAAGAAACAAACAAAAAGCAGGGATTAAATACGAAACAAACCCAATAACCAAGAGAGGATTAACATTAAAACAATAGTAAGTTAAATAAGACCCCACGATATCTTACTTTGCAAGGACGAGGCTAACATGAAAATAGCTACTGCTTGCATGTTATCTTACGCACCAGTATCGTTGCAAGATATTGAACAAAGAGTTTGAGTCGAAAGGAATTAGTATGATCATCGATACCAGGAATCAAGATAGATTTCTGTATAGATATTGTTTTTATTGATGAAAGAGATGTTAAAGAGATGTTATAACAGGGGAGATGATAAAGTAAACTAATGAAGATTTAAAAAAAAATGGGATGCACTTCGAATGGAAGAAGATACAGGTATGTAATATTCAAGATTTTGTGAAATCTGAAAGAATCGAAAGGTTAGTGGCATTCTCCAAAAGCGAATTCACAGGAGATCAAAAGTGACCTACCGTACAAAATGAACAGAAACAGCTCCTATGGAAAAGATTTGGGAGACGGAGGTCATTGACAACAGAGAGATAACAGAAAGGGAGAGATAAGTATACTCTGACTATTAGAATCCAAGATAGATTTCGAGGATATAATTAACGTTAACAAAAGTGCCACCCACGACACTTCGTCAATGTATGAGACGAGTATAGACAAGAAATACGTGAGACCATAAATGAAAATGTTAAAAACACTTATTTGAAAAAATATATATATAAACAATCTTGTTACTATAATTCACTCTTATCGATAAAGAATCAAAGAATTATTAAAGGGGTCAAACAAAATGAAAGCGACTCACTATACCATTAAAACTGACATTCCAAAAACGCACAGGGAAAGGGGAAGCTAACAATACCTATATACGAACCGACGTAGTATGTAAGTCCACTAAAAAAGCCAATTATTAAACTACTATTTGGGAAACACAACTTAATATTTAGGTTAAGCAATCCCTAGAAAGCGTAACATTATACAACTGAGTAGACTATACGAGCCTCGATTTCAAAAAGGTATTTGAAAAGTGTTACATAAAATACTGAAATAGAAAAAAATACACGTACTCTGAATGTAATCAAACAGATCCTCAATTTTATTATTGTAATTTGTACCTATATTTCAATTCTAGCGAAAGGGATTTCAGATCATTTTGATTTATATATTTATATATATATATATATATATATATATATATATATATATATATATATATATATATATATATATATATATATATATATAGCCACAAAGGTAGAAAAATATCTGAAAGTGAATATGAAAATGACCTTATTTTCAAATACTTCCCGGTGATTTCATGTTCAATTTTCTTCAATATCGATCTTGCACTTCTGTTATAGTTCTGCAAATGAGCGATTTCGTGAACTTGAAAACAATGTTCACCCTTTCATGAACATATATATATATATGTGTGTGTGTGTGTGTGTGTGTGTGTGTGTGATGGTAGCAACCAGGATATATTGTAATTAATTTTTTCATATATATATATATATATATATATATATATATATATATATATATAATATATATATATATATATATATATATATATATATATATATATATATATATATGAAATATATAGAATACGTGTATATATATAGAATACGCACACACACACAAACATATATATGTGTGTGTATATATATACGTAAATTTTATAATATAAAAATATATTATTTAAATATTATTTTATTTAATTTTATATATTAAAAAATTTAATTCAAATTTGGTTCTACCTAAAAAACCACCACACCAAAAATGTTTTGGTGTGTTTTATACGGTAAATTATATAAAATTTTATATAATATATAAAATATATATAAAATATTTTATAAAATAAAATAATATATATAAAATACAAAAAAATATATATATATTAAATTTTATATATATATATATAATATATATAATAATATATATATTTTTTTGTTTTTTTGGTTGTTGAATATAGTGTGTGTGTGTACAATAATTTAAAATTATAATAATTATAAAATATATTATTTTTAATAATATTATATATAATATAATAAAAATTAATTTTTTTTTTTTTAATATATTTTTAATATATTTTAAATTATCTTTTTTAAAAACTATATAAAATTAATATAAAATTTATATATTAATATTTAATTATTTACTTTGTTATTTTTATATATTCTATTATTTATAAGAATTTTAAAAATAATATATAAATATATTTTTAAATATATAATTTTAATTTTTATATATATATCTTTTAAAATTACATATTTTTT
>NC_051421.1:31458922-31461422 GCF_015228065.2 Penaeus monodon | reverse complement strand
CTTTTCTTCTTTTTCTTTATTGTTATTTTCTTTATTTCGTTTCTTTTTTTCTCCTTCACTTTCGTTTCTCAATTTTTCCCGTTGTTTCGTCTCGTGTTTTTTTTTTTTTCATCGCTTTTCTCCCTATTTTTTTTTTCTCTCTCTCTTCTTTGTTTTCTATCTTTCTTCTTTCTCTCTTTTCCTACTATTTTTCTTCACTCGATCTCTTCTTCTCCCTTCTTCTATGTCCATCATTATCCTTCTTTCTTCTTCTTATCCATTCTCTTCTCTCTAAGTCTCTGCCTTTTCCTTCCATTTCCTTTATCCTTTGTTCTTTTTCCTGTTCTTCCCCCCCCCCCCTTCTTCTCCTTACGTTGCCTTGTTCTTTTTAAATTCCTTCTTTTCCCTCTCTTCCATTCCATTCCTTTTCTTTCCTTTCTATCTCTTCCACTTTTCTCATTCTCTCTTTATTCTCTTTCTACCATTTTCACTCATCTTCTTCCTCTCCTTCTCCTCCTCCATACCTCGCTTCTCTTCCTTTCTATTCCCTCTTTCGCTCAATCCTCTCTCTCCTCTGCCTCCCCCCCTTCATCCCCTCCCCCACCCCTCCACCTTGTTCAATACATCATCTGTTTATTGTTTTATTCTTTTTTTTTCTTTGATTTAAAAAAAAAAAGTTTTTTGTGTTTTCAGTAAAGACTTTAATACAGAATGTTTGTTCTAGCTGTTAATCAAATTTACAGAATGCATTTTTTTAAAAGGTCGCCCCTTTTTTCTCTCTCTCTAAATATTTCATGAAATCTGAATTGTTTTAATTAGAATAAATGTCAGATTCAATTATTTTCTGCAGCTTGTGTCAATGTGATTTGTAGCTTGAAGGCAGACTCGTTTTCACAAAGTAAAATAATCATATATCACGACCCCCCCACCCAAAAAAAAAAAAAGACTGTGTCATGGGTTTTCTACCTTTTATCCGACATAGATACCGTTTTAATAGAATTGTACAATAAAGAGATACCAAGTAAGTTGTTCTTTTTATGTACGAGAAGCGAATTATCACAGGTATTGCACGTTGCCTTGAAAAAGCGGGCGCGTGTACACCACATTATAACACAGTTGTAAAATACGAATACTGAATGACAAGGAGGTACGTTATATACCATCTTCTTCTCTGATGTTATGTAACGATAATCCGTAATATATCCAAGTTTTTGCTTCTTCTTTTCCCTTTACTTAATTCCCTTTTATTCATAACAATAACACAACAATCTCTACATCACGTGATTATTGTTCGGCATAAGAATATTCTTCAGAACCTTATTCTACATAAATAGTACGTGATATCTACAAAGGAACATCTACTAGAGAGAAAATACAGGTATTCCATTTCATGCAAATGTCATGCAACGTCCCAAACACATGCACTGCGCAGCATACATAGTGCAGCATACATAACGCCTCGGTGCTGAATGATACATGGACATTATTATTAAGGTCTGGTGGTCTTCCTCTTTACCTGGTACACAATTCAGAGCATTCTAAGAGTATTACACGAAAGTTGTGTATGAAACAACACGAGCAGCGTGGCTGGAGTGCGTGTTGTCTATAACGAAACATATGACGAAGTGAAATACACAGATGATAAAATGCAGGCGTTTTAAGTATTTGAAGCACGTACGGGTATTGGATAGGCTGAGAGCGCCATTCTCCATTTCAATCTCAAATGGACTCGCCAAGCCTTTAATTGGGGTCGCCAAGCTGACTTCGTAATGCTATCGACAAATAATCGGGGTTCAGCATTGATATAACATTCATTTCTATCAACTCCTTTCGAGAAATAATCATTCTGAAATATGCCGTCTTTTCAGAAATAAATGTTTCGTTTAGTTATATTTTCTTCCAGAACAATATCATATTTGCCTTTTTTTTAACCCTTAATATGGAATTTCTAAACAGCTTTGATTATACGTATTCTTTGCTATTATAGCCTCGCCCAGTAATACAGTTTATTAATAAAATACCAAGGATCGCGGTCGTGTCTTGAGGTGCGTGGTTGGTAAAGCAAAAAGATTGAGAATTAATGGCATAGATAAAATATATACAGGAATACTTCATGACACCGAAATATGTCTTAGATTAGTGAACAGAAACACGCCCTCAGCCTTTTCATCTGGTGTTGACAAACTGTAATTGCATTTTGATCGTATCTTCATTAAATTATAACTTTGCAGCGGACAATGAATATGCTGCACAAGAAAAGTTTACAGAAATTGTCCAAAGCGATTTTTAATGCAGATTGCTAACGTAGAGAGACTAGTCAGTTACTTGACAACAGAAGCTACACTCACGAACTCCACTCTCAGGCAGGTACACAAGGTCGAACAAAGATACTATGAAATTTGGCTGGGAATAGCCCCCTGTATATAAAAAATACTTAAGAAAGAAGCACAATGTTTGCACAGAGCAAATGAACTCGGAAATGGCACACAATACCTGCGTGTGGAAAATATCCATAGAAAAT
>NC_051421.1:31436422-31451422 GCF_015228065.2 Penaeus monodon | reverse complement strand
GTTAAAGTAATGAATAAATAGATAGGTAAAGGTAACGATAAATAAATAAATAACGACTCAATCGAGAGATAAAAAGAGATAAAAAGATAACTGAAAAGATTAGGGATAAATAAAAGATAAATAAAAGATAAGGAAACAATGAAACACATGATTAACAAGATAGATAATAACAAAAGACCGAAACGAAACGAAACGAAACGAAAAGAAAAAAAATATATACCGCAGGACGCATCAAGCAGAGATTAAATCTTTCTCTCTCTCTGTTACAACTTTTCTTTTCCTTTCGTAGGGAAAAAAAAGAGGGGGGGGGGGTAAGGAGGAAAACAGGAAAATAAGAGGAATAAAAACAAGGCTTCTTTTTATTCTCTCCTTCTTCGTTACTCGGAGACTAGAGATTAATTCTTGGAGACTTTGTCTAATTTTGTTTCGAAGGAAGCGGCGTCTCGTTGCGTTTGTTCTTGCTTGGCGTTGGTCGCGTTGGGGGGGGGGGGGGTAGATTTTCCTTAGCTAATTGCTTTTTTTTTTTTTTTTATAAAATAATATTTTTTTTTTATATTGTATTATTCATTTATACATATTTTAACGTACAATATAAAAAATATTTATAAAAATATATATAATATATATATATATATAATATATATTATATAGAGAAAAGGGGAGAAGAGAGAGAGAGAGGAGAGGAGAGAGAGAAGTTTATATAGCATATATATGTGTGTATGTATAAAATATAGGGTATATATATATTTTATATATATATTTTTATATATATAATATAATAGATATAAAAATAATAGGTAGGTATATATATGTAAAAAATGTATTATATTATAGAAATAAAATATAATAATATATATATAATATATATATATTGTATATATAATGTATAAATATATATTTTAAAAATATAAAATAAAAGATATATGTGGGTGTGTGTTGTGTGGTGTTGTGTGTGTGTTTTGTGTGTGTGTTTTGGGGGTGTGTATGTGTGGTTTTGGGTGTGTGTGTGTGGGGTTTTGGGGGTGTGTATCATTATAAAACCCTTAGCTTAATATAAATAATTTTATATATATTATTATAAAATATATATATAATAAATTATATATTTTATATATATAATATATTTAAAAGTAACACCGGCACTCTCTGGGGAAAAGGGAACCCTGGGGCCCCTACCACGTACTCCCCCCCAAAAAGCATCACAACAAAAAAACCCAAATTTAAGTATCATGTTTATCCCCAGGGCCCGGCTCAAAAATGAAGCTCCCTTTTTAAAAAAGATAATAAAAAAAAAAAAAAAATAAAAAAAATAAAAAAAAAAAAAAATATATTAATAATAAAATATATAAAAATTATTTTAATTATATATAAAATAAATATTTTTTTATTTTTTTTTAATATATATATAATAATTTTTTATATATTTTTATATATATTTTTAAAATATATATATAAAAATTTTTAATAGATTTATTTTATTTTTCTATTTATTTTTATATTTTAAGATATATTTTATTTTATATATATATATATTTTTATATTATATTTATTTTTATAAAATAAAATATAATTTAAATAAAATTTTTAAAAATTTATATAAAAATTTTTTTTTCTTGTATTTTTTATATTTTAATTTTTTTAAAATGTATTTTTTTTTTTATTTTTAATTTTTTATATTTTTTTTTATTTTTTTTTTGGTTTTTCCCCTTAATATATTTTTATTTTTTTATTTTTTTTTTCCCCATTTTTTTTAAATTTTTTGTTTTTTTCTTTTTTTCCTCCCCTTTCCCAAGGTTTTTTATTTTTAAAATTGCTTTTTATTTCCTTTCCTGGGATTTTTTTTTTTTTTTTTTTTTTTTTTCCCAAAAACTTTTTTTTTCCCTTTGGCCCTTTTTCCCCAATGGAAAATTTTAAAAATTCCTGTCTTCCCTTTGGCAATTTTTTTTCCCTTTTTTTTCTCCCCCTTTTCTTCCCTTTTTTTTTCCTTTTTTTCTTTTTTTTTCCCCTTTTTCCCCCGTCTTTTTCCCCCCTTCCAAACCCTTGCTTTTTTAAAAAAAAAAAAAAAAAAAAAAAAATTTCTTGCTTTTTTTTTTTTTTTTTTTTTTTTTTTTTTCAACAAAACGTTTTTTTTAAAAATTTTTCCCCTCAATTTAAACTTTTGTTTGCGCGGCTTTCTGGTTCCCCCTTCTTTAGTATTCCCCACCTTTTAATCTTTTCCTCTTCTTTTTTTGTTTTTTTCCCCCCTTTTTTTAAAATTTTTCCCTTTCTTCCCTTTCATTTTTCTTTCCCCTTCACCTTCTTTCCTCTTTTTATATTCAAATTCAAATATTTTTTTTATTTTATTAATATAATTTTTATTCATTTTTATTTTTTATATCCTATTTTTATAAAATTTTTTTTGTTTTTGGGGTTTTTTTGTTTCTCTTTCTTTTATTTTTTTTTTTTTATTTTTTTTTTTTTTTTCTCTCTTTTTTTTTTTTTTTTTAAAACTCATATATATATATATATAATATATATATATAAATATTATATATATAATATATATTTTATAATATTTTTAATATATAAAATAAAATATATATAAAATTTTATATTATACATATATCTTGGGTTTATAAATTTTTATTTATTTTTTTTTTTTTTTTTTATTTTTTTTATTATTATTTTTATTTATTTTTTGTTTTGGGGTTTGGTCTTTTTTTTTTTTTTTTTTAAATTTTAATTTAAAAATTTTATATATATAAAGATATATATATATATTATATTTTTTATATATATAGTTTTTATTTTTCCATTATTTAATTACCTTGTTTTTTTTTTTTCTTTTTTTTTTTTTTTTTTTTTTTCTTTTTTTTTTTTTTTTTTTTTTTATTACTTTTTTTCTTTTATTAATTACTTATATTGTTTTTGTTGAAAAGAAAAAAGAATAAAAAAGAAAAAATTAAAAAAAAAAAGGGAAAAAAAAGGAAAAAAAATAAAGAATTAAAAAATTTAAAAAAGAAAAAAATAAAAAACAAATTTTTAAAATATTTTTTTTTTTTTTCCCTTTCCCCTTTTTTTCCCATTTTCTCAACCCTTTTTCTTCCCTATTCTTTTTCTTTTATTTTCTTCCCTTTTTTCTCCCCTTCTTTTCCCCAAACTTTTTTTTTTTTGGTCCCTTGATTAATTTCCCCTTTTTTTTAATTCCTTTTTTTTCTTTTTTCCTTAAAAATTTGGGGCCTTCCTTTTTTTTAAAAAGTTTTTGGAAAAAAAATTTTCCTTTTTCTTTTCTTTCCCCCCTTTTTCCCATTTTTTCCCCCCATTTTCTCTTTTCCTCTTGCTTTTTTTCCCTAAATTTTTATCCCTTTCCTCCTCTGTTTTTTTCCTTTCGTTTTCTTTTTTCCTTTTTCTTTCGTTTTTTCTTTTATTTATTTTTTTTTCCCTTTTTCTATTTTTCCTTTTCCCCCTTTTTTTTCCCGGTTTTTTCCTTTTTTTTTTCCCATTTTTTTTCGCCTTTTTTTTCCCCCCCCCCCTCTTTTCCCCTTTCCCCCTTTTCCCCTTCTCCCCGTTTCTTCTCTTCTTTCTTCTCCATATCCTTTCTCCGCTTTTTCTTTTTTCTTTCCTTTCTTCTTTCCCCCTCTTTTTTTCTTTTTCTTTTTCCTTTTTCCCCTTTTCCCCCTTTTCTTTTCCCCTTTTTTCCCCTCTCCCCTTTCCATTTGCCCCCTTTTATTTTTCCCTTTTTCCTTTCCTTTCTCTTTTTCCTTTCCCTTTCTTCTCCCCCCCCCCACCCCCCTCTCTTTTCTCCCCTCCCCTCCCTTCTCTTTCTTTTTTCTCTCTCTCTCCCCCCCTCTCTCTTTTTTCTCCCCCAATCTATCTCTCTTTCTCTCTCCCCTCCCTTCTCTCTCGGGGCTCTCCCCTCCCTGGTCTCTTTTCCCTCCCCCCCTTCTCTCCTCTCTCTTTATTTTTCCCCTTTCTCCCCTCTCTTTTTCTCTCCTCTTTTCTCTCTCTCCCTTTCCTTCTCCTCTTTCCCTCCCTCTCTTCCTCCCCTCTCTTCTCTTTCTCTCCTTTCCTCTTTTTCTTTCTCCTCCTTCCCTCTCTCTCCTCTCTTTTTTCTCTCCCCTCTCCCCTCTCTTCTTTTCTCTTTTTTCCTCTCTCTCCCCTTCTCTCCTCTCTCTCTCCTCCTTTTTCCCCCCCTCTCTTTTTTTCTCTCTCTCTCCTCTCTCTCCCCTTTCCCCCTCTTCAACTCCCCTCTCCCCCCCCTCCTCCCTCCCCTCGCTTTTTCTCTTTTCTCTTTTCTCCCCTCTCTCTTTCTCTTTCTCTCCCTCTCTTCTCTCTCTCTCCCCCCTTTTTCTTTTTCTCTTCCCCTCTCTCTTCTCCCCTCCCTCTTCTCCCCTCTCTCTCTCTCTCTTTTTCTCTCTCCATTTCCTCTCTCACTCCGCTTCCTCTCTCTCTCTCTCTCTCTCTCCCCTTCTCCCCTTTCCCCCCTCTCTTTTTCCCTCTTTTCCCTTCTCTCCCCTTTTCTCTCTCTCTCTCCCCCTCTCTTTTTCCCCTCTCCCCCTTTCCCTCTCTTTTTTCCTCTTCCCCTCTCTCTCCTCTCTCTCTCCCCTCTTCTCTCTTTCCCTCTCCCCTCTCTTTTTCTCTCTCTCTCCCCTTCTTTTTTTCTCTCTTCTCCCTCTCCCCTTTTCCCCTCTTCTCTCCCCTCTTTTCTCTCTCTCCTCTCTTTTTTCTCTCCTCCCCTCTCTCCTCTCTCTCTCTCTCTTTTCTTCTCTCCCCCTCTCTCTCCCCCTCCCCTTCTCTCTCTCTTTCTTCTCCCCTCCCTCCCTCTTTCTTCTCCTCTCCCCTTTTTCTCCTCTCTTTCTTCCCCTCCCCTTCTCTCTCTCTCTCTCTCTCTCTCTCTCTCTCTCTCTCTCTCTCTTTCTTCTCTCCTCCCCCTCTTTTTTCTCTTTTCTCTCTCTCTCTTTTCTTCTCTCTCTTCTCTTCTTTTTCTCTCCCCCTCCCCCCTCTCTCTTCTTTTTTCTTCTCTCTCTCTCTCTCTCCCCTCTCCTCTCTTTCCTCTTTTCTCTTTTTTCTCTCTCCCTTCCCCCTCTCTCTTTCTCTCCTCTCTCCCCTCCCCTCTTTTTTCCTCTCTCCCCTTTTTCTCTCTTCTTCTTCTTTTTCCCCTCTTTCTCTTTCCCCCCTTTCTCTCTCTTTTTCCCCTCTCTCCCCCCTTTTCCCCTTCCCCCTTTTTCCCTTCTTCTCTCTCTACCCCTTCCCCTTTTCCCTCTCTTTTCCCCTTTTTTTTCTCCCCCTTTACCTCTTCTCCCCCCCCTTTTCCCCCTTCCCCCCCTCTCCCCTTTTTTTTCCCCCTTCCCCCCTCCCCCCTTCTCTTCTTTCCCTCTCTCCCTCCCCTCCCCTTTTTCCCCTCTCCCCTTTTTCTCTTTTTCTCTTTTTCCCCCTCTCTTCTCTCTTCTCTCCCTCTCTCTTTCTCTCTCCTCCCCTCTTCTCTCTTTCCCCCTCTCCCTTCTCCCTCTCCCCCTTTCTCTTCCCCCCTCTCCTCTCTTTTCTGGCTTCTCCCCCCCTTTTCCGCCCCTCTCTCCCCCATTTCCTTCTCTCTCTCTCCCCCTCTCTCTCTCTCTCTCTCTCTCTCCCCTTTTCTCCCTTTTTTTCCCCCTCCCCCCCTCCCCCCTCTTTTTTCTCTTTCTCTCTTTTTTTCCTCTTTCTCTCTCCTTTCCCTCTCCCCCTTCTTTTTTTCTCTCTCCTCCCCCCTTTTCTCTCCTCTCTTTCTCTCCCCCCTTCTTCTTTCTTTTCTTTTCTCTCCCCTTTTTCTCTCTCTCCCCCCCCTCTATCTTTTCTCTTCTCTTCTTTTCTCTTTTTTTCTCTCTTTTTTCTTTCCTCTCTCTCTCTCTCCTCTAAATCCTCCCTCTCTTTTCTCTCTCTCTCTTTTCCCCTCTCCTACTCCCCCCCTCTCTCTCTCCCCTTTTCCTCTCTCTCTTCCCTTTTCCCCTTTTCTCTCTCTCTCTCCCCTCTCTCCTCTCTCTCCTCTTTTTTTCCTTTCCCTTCATCTTTTTCCCTCTTTTGATTTTTTCCTTTTTCCCCTAAACTTTTTTTTTTTGGGAATTTTTTCCCTTTTTTTTTCCGGCACAAAGACGAAAAAAAACCCGAGATAAATGAAGGATCAAATTTAAACTTATTACAATATTTTATATATATATATTTTAATATTATAGAAATTTTAATAGATATATATATATATATATTTATATATATTTAAATATATATAAAAATAAATATAAAAAATTAAAATTTAATATATATATATAAAATTATAAGGATATCGTTTGGACCTCCATCGCCTAACCTTGTTAAGACGATCAGGGAACATTTCGTCCCTTTTTTTCCCCTGTGTTTTTCTTATTTTCTTTCGCTCTTTAAAAATCCCCCCCGCCCTGGGGGCTATCGTCTCCCTAATGGGTATCTTATACCCGTTTCCCCAAAATGCTCTGCCAGCGAAACGTAGGCCGTGTGTATATTACAACGAGGGATTAAATCTATGACTCTCAATCATTACATATCGTCACATATTAATTTTGTTTCCGACAAGAGCCATTCCAGCTTGTATGCCCTAAGGCCCTTTTTTTTTTCACAAATTACATACCCCTTTTAGGCAAATTTGCAGCCCCAGGAAAAGGATCCCACCCACTTTTTCCTGGCCCTGCAACGGACGTGATAACCGGCTGAAGTATGAGCTTGTAACTCGCACTGATAAAGCTACAGGTGGGAGGTCGCAGTGCGAACAGGAACGCAAAGGGGAAAAACAGAAAAAACCCTAGCTTTGAGGAAAAGAGTATAACGCCCCAAAGGGGAAAAGGGGTTTAACAACATAAGGCAGAGTATACCTTGCAAACAGGAGCGGGGACTAACGAGCAAAAAGGGCCCCGAGGGACTAGAAAGGGGGAGAGGGATTTAGCTACCCAAAAAAGGGACAGAGAAACCTTGCAAGGGGGCGGGGAAACTACAAAAAGGGCAGAGTTTTAATTTTTTAAAAACAGGGACAGAGACTAACGAGAAAGAAGGACAAAATAAACACAAAACAGGAACATGATTTGAAATTTTTAGAAAGGGTTTAGAACCCAAATACTCCCTGCATTTAATCCAGTACTAACGAATAAAAGAAACCTGGTGAAGAAAAGAAATTTCCCCCCCCCCCCCCGCTAACTTTGGGGGATACAGTATTTTATCTCCCTTTTGGCGCACGGGTTTAAAAAACTCGAAATTGAAACCCCCCCTTTAGATAGTAATTATACAAAGGGAGAAATAGGCCCCTCCCACGCACAAGGCAACGGGAAATAAAAATGAGATTAGATTAAAAAGGGTTTTTGGCGTCGTTTTTTTTACAAAAATAGGAAAAAAAGTAAAAAAAAAATCCGGAAAAAAGATGATTCCACGCTAAAAAGCCCGAAAACAAACCAGAGAGGAAAAACTAAAAAAATAAAAAAAAATAAAAAAAAATTTAAAATTTAAAAACGGAACTCATTCAAAAAAAAAAACAAAAAAAAAAAACCCCAACAAAAAACCAAACTCATTCAGAATAACAAAAAAAAAAGGGACAACACAAAAAAACACACACACCAACTCAAAAAAAAAACAAAAAAAAAAAAAATATTTTATTATAAATATTAAAATTTTTATTTTTTTTAATATATGTTTTTAATATATTATTATATATGTATATAAAATAAAATTTATTATATATATAATATTTATGTTGCGGGTGTGTGTGTGTGTGTTGTGTTGTTATATATTATTATTAATTATTATATATTATATAATAAATATATAATATATATTATATATTCTATATAAAACATATATATTATTAAAATATATATATCATATTTAAAATATAATTATAATTATTATTTTATTTATAAAACCATATTATGTATATTAAAATATATTAAAATATATATATACTATTGTATGTATTTGGGGGCGTGAAATGTATGTATGTAGGAGTATGAAATATATGAATTTTTAATATAAAAATTAAAATAGAATTAGAAAAAACTCTCATTCCCCCGTGGGTAAAACGTCTCTCAAAAGTTTTGTTCAGAAAATTTTGGGTGTCCGATAAATCTTTTACCCCGGTTTTAGTGTTAGCGTTTTGGGCCCTTTAAAGGGGGACGGCGTATTGAAAATTTTTTTGGAATATATATACACTTTTTTCTCTTTTTTTTTTTGGGGGGGGGGGGGAAAGGGGGAAGGGGGGGGGGAAAGCTGAAAGTTGGGGAACACTGTAAACCCCTTTTTCCCATTAGACACTTTTGGGGGAATCCCTTGTTGAATTAAAAACTTTTTAAAGTCCCCATAACCAAAGAGAATTAATGATTTTTCCTTATCCATTACCCTTTTTTTCTTTCTTTCTTTCTTTCTTTCTTTCTTTTCTCTTTTTGTGTGTGTGACTTTTGGAATTAATTCCCCCCCCCCCCTTTTTCTTTTTTTCCTTTTCTTTTTCGGTCTCTTTCTCTGTATTTTTTCTTCTTACTTTTTTTCATTTCTCTCCTTTTTATCTACTATTTTTGATCTTTCTTCTCTTTTTCTCTCTCTCCCCCTCCTCTCTCTTCTATCTTATCTCTCCCCTCTCTCTCTTCTCCATCCCCCTTCTCTCTCTTTTCCCTTTTTCCTAACCCTTTTCTCTTTTCCCCTTTCTCCACTTACTTTCCCCTACCTTTCTCTTTCTCCTCTCTCTTCTCTCTCTTCTTTTCTCTCTCTTCTCTCTCCCCCTCTTCCTCTCTCTATCTATTATCTGTCATCTCTCCCCCTTTCTTATCTCTCTCTCTTCTTTTTCCCTCTCTTTTCCCCTCTCTCCCTCTTTCTCTTCTTTTCTCTCTCTCTCTTCTCTTTTCTCCCCTATTTAAATCTCTCTCTCTCTTCTCACTTACTTTTCTCTCCTCTCTTCTTTTTCTCTTTTATCCCACCCTCTTTTCCCTCTCCTTCCTCTCTCCCCCTTCTCTTTTCTTTTCCCCTCTCTTTTTCTCTCTTCTTTTCTCTCTTCCCTTATCCCCCGAATCCTCTTCCTCTCTTTTCTCTACTCTCCTTCTCTCTCTCTTTTTTTCCCCTCTCTCTCTCTCTCACTTACTCTTCTTTTTCTTTTCTCTCTCTCTGTCTTTTTTTCCCCCTTAAACTCATTTACTTTTCTCCTCTCTTTTCTCTCTCTCTCTCTCTTTTCCTCTTCTCTCTCTCTCTTTTCTCTCCTCTCCTCTTCTCCATTCATGTCATTCAGACAAACAAACTTTACAATCAACAGTGAAATAATACTAATGATAATAATAAAAAAAACAAGTATTTTTCCCAAATCCAAAGGGGGAAAATCTACAAATAAAGACCAAATTTAACACTCTGCTAAGCAAAATTGTTTAAACCCAACTCAAAAAACAAATTGACAGTTTAAAACTTAATGAAGTTGATTCGCAAGTCATCAAAACAAATGACCCCCGGATATTTTGAGGTAAAACGTAGGGAGGTATTTAAAACTGTTAATTAAAGGTAAAGGGTTATCTACTCGGACCTAGACTTGATTGCCAAGAGATTAAAGAAAGAATTTAACATTTTCTTGGGGAGAGGGGGTGTGGGGGGGAATGAGAAATGGGAAATGAAATAGATAATGAAGAGATTTTAATTATACACTGCATTATAATGAATCGTTAGGTGGTCCTGGTATCTTCGATAATGATGTAGTTAGTACAGGAGGAAAAGAAGGAAATGTGATTTCTGTTCGAAGCAAAATGTATTCTAAAGTAATTGGGAAAGAGAGAGAGAGGGGGTGAGGAGGGAGAGAGGGAGAGAGAGGGGGGAAGAGGGAGAGAGGAAGAGAGAGAGAGAGAGAGAGAGCGTAAGGAGAATGAACGAGAAGGGGAGAGAGAGAGAGGGAAACAGACACACACATACACACAGAAAGAGAAAGAGAGGGAGAGAGAAAGAGAGAGAGAGTGAGAGTGAGAGAGAGAGAGAAACCAAGAGAGAGAGAGAGAGACAGACAGACAGAGAAAGAAAGAAAGAAAGGGAGAGAAAGAGAGCGTAAGGAGTGTGAACGAGAAAGGGAGAGAGAGATAAACAGACAAACACACACACAGAAAGAGAAAGAGAGGGAGAGAGAAGAGAGAGAGAGTGAGAGTGAGAGAGAGAGAGAAACCAAGAGAGAGAGAGAGAGACAGACAGACAGAGAAAGAAAGAAAGAAAGAAAGAGAGAGAGAAGAGAAAGAAAGAAAGAGAAGAGACAGAGAAAGAAAGAAAGAAAGGGAGAGAAAGAGAGCGTAAGGAGTGAGAACCAGAAAGGGAGAGAGAGATAAACAGACAAACACACACACAGAAAGAGAAAGAGAGAGAGAAACTTTGCTTCATTGCTTCACCCAAATGACAGCACAGAAAATGCCTCACTGAACTTTGGGAAAAGTATTTTTATCATACAGAGGAATCATAACTAAACTTTCTGTTTCATATCAGTTGTTCACATTCGATATCTTTATCTGCACAATTCATCTTTATTTTTATCTTTATCATTATCTTCATAATTATCTTTGTCATTATATTTATCATTATCTTTATCATTATCATTATTTCCTATGTTTATTTTAACTTCATTTTCATCTTCATCTTCTCTATCTTTGTCCTCATCTCCATCTCCAGATATCTCTATTTCCATCTCCATCCTCCCCATCCCCTCCATCCTCATCCTCATTTTCATCCTCCTCACCCTCACCTCCATCCTCATCTCCATCATCCCCTCCATCCTCTTCACCCTCATCTCACCCTCATCTCCATCCTCATCTCCATCCTCCTTGACCCACCCACCCGCTAACACCCTGTCCCTCCTCCTCCCCCCCAGGGCTGCTGACGGGCCGCGTGGAGAGCCGAGTGCGAGGGAGCCAGCCTGAGGTCAACCAGCTGGAGGACGAGGACCCCTTCGGCTCCGAGTGGGACCCCATTCCGACCCCGAAGGGACCCCACTTCCACCCGGATTCGCCGAGGCACATCGCGGCGGCCGTCGGCTCCCCCGCGCTGCTGCCGTGCCGGGCGAGGAACCTGGGCGCCAAGTCGGTGGGTGCGGTGGCTTGGGGTGTTGGGTTTTGGCTCGGGGTTTTGGCTTGGGGTTTTGGCTCGAGGTTTTGGCTTGGGGTGTTGGGGTTTTGGCTCGGGGTTTTGGCTTGGGGTTTTGGCTCGAGGTTTTGGCTTGGGGTGTTGGGGTTGGGCTCGGGGTTTTGGCTCGGGGTGTTGGGGTTTTGGCTCGGGGTTTTGGGGTTTTGGCTCGGGGTTTTGGCTCGGGGTGTTGGGGTTTTGGCTCGGGGTGTTGGGGTTTTGGCTCGGGGTTTTGGCTCGGGGTTTTGGGGTTTTGGCTCGGGGTTTTGGCTCGGGGTTTTGGCTCGGGGTTTTGGCTCGGGGTTTTGGCTTGGGGTGTTGGGGTTTTGGCTCGGGGTTTTGGGGTTTTGGCTCGGGGTTTTGGCTTGGGGTTTTGGCTCGGGGTTTTGGCTTGGGGTTTTGGCTTGGGGTTTTGGCTCGGGGTTTTGGGTTGGGGTTTTGGCTCGGGGTTTTGGCTCGGGGTTTTGGCTTGGGGTTTTGGCTCGGGGTTTTGGCTTGGGGTTTTGGCTTGGGGTTTTGGCTGGGGTTTTGGTTGGGGTTTTGGCTTGGGGTTTTGGGTTGGGGTTTTGGCTCGGGGTTTTGGCTTGGGGTGTTGGGTTTTGGGGTTTTGGGTTTGTTTTCGTTTTTTTTTTTTTTACCTGGACGCCAAGTCCGTCGGTTCACTGTTTTTTTTTTTTTTTTTTTTTTTTTTTTTTTTTTTTTTTTTGGTTGGGTTTTTAGTTTGTTTGGTTTGTTATGTTTGTTTTTTGTTTGGGTTTGGTTTGGCTTTTGTTTGTTTGTTCTGTTTGCTTTGGGCTCATTTTGTTTTATTTGTTTTAGTTTATTGTTTGTTTTGTTTTGGTTGTTTGTTTAATCTTGCTTTATTGTTTGCTTGCTTTTTTTTCCGTTTGTTTGTTTTTGTTTTTGATTATTTTGTTTGTTTGATTCTTTCCTCAGTGATTGTGTGTAATGGGATTGGTGACAATAATAATGATTATAACAATAACATTATGATAATGTTACTTTTAATTTTACTGGTGTTGGTAATGATAACAACAGCGGTGTTAATGACAATGATAACTATGAAAATATTGATAAGTGTGATAACGATAATAATGCTTATGTTTTCTTTTTGCTTTGTTTTTTTTTGTATTTGGTGTTTGTTTGTCGGCATTTCAAGGGCTGTTTGTTTGCTTGGTTGGATGTGTGTGTTTGTGTGTGTGTGTGTGTGTGTGTGTATGTGTGTGTGTGTGTGTGTCCGTGTGTGTGTCTATTACGTATGTGTGTTTATCCATGTATGTATCTAAATATGTGCATGTGTTTGCATATATATCTGTGTCTATATTAGTATGTAAAACACGACTTCGCGTGCATGTACGTGTGTGTGTACGCACGGTACGTGTGTGCGTGCGTCCAAACCATCTGTATAACCGAAATAAGGATTGACCGTTAATACCACACCCTCCTTTGGGATTACTGCAATGAGGTCCTTCCGTGAGGCCAGAGCAGCTTTTGCTCGCGCCTTCCTCACCTGTGTGTGGTTGTGAGAGGGCGTGTGTGTGTGTGTGTGTGGTGGGAGGTGTTTGTGTGTGTGTTTGTGTGTATGGTGAAAAGTTGGCGTGTGTGTGTTTGTGTGTATGGTGGGAAGTGTTTGTGTGTGTCTGTGTGTATGATGGGAGCTGTTTGTGTGTGCTTGTGTGTTTGTGCCTGTGCTCTTTATCTGGTATCTGTGTGTGTTTTATGTATCTCCGTGTATGTGTGTGTGTGTGTGTCTTTATCTGTGTGTCTTTGAATGTGTGGGTGTGTGTGATTGTATGTGTGTACGCATCTTTATCCGTGTGTGTGTGTAAGTATCTGCTTCTGTGTGTCTGTCAGTGTCGACATGTATGCGCCTGTGTGTATGTATCTCTGAGTGTGCCATGACTCGCTCGCTAACTGCGGTCATGAGGGATTAATTTGCATGATAAGAACGTTCAACATGTCGTCCTTCTAATCCCGCTGCTTTGACACACGGCAGAAATTTCGTCTCAACTTTGTATATTATACTTTTTTTTAAATTAATACCCAAAAGAAAAAGAAGAAAAAAAAAATCATAGATGTCTTTAAATTGGTCAAGAGTTTGCAAGATCTTCTATCTATAGCTTTCAATCTAAATATTTTTTTTAATGAATACCCTTCACACGCGCTCCGAATCCCGAAGAAAAAAAGAAATAGAAAATTAAAAATCTAGACGTTTGTAAAATCTATCTATAGCCAAGCGAGACATTGCAAAATTCCTTAAGATTCTTTAATTTTCTTCATTACTGTTTCTTTGCAACTTCCTTTTGAGTGCAATGAAGATGGCGGTTTGGTTCTTCAGGTCAAATAAAGCTTTGGGTAAAACCATTAAGATGATGAAAGTTACAACGGTTGTTATAATAATATCGATGACTATAATAATAATGATGATAATGATAATAATAAGGATACTAATAATAATGATTAAAATGATAATGATAATGGTGATAAAAATAACGATGATGATAATGATAATAACAGTAATACTACTAATAATAATGATGATGATAATAATGATAATAATAATAATAATAATAATAATAATAATAATAATAATAATAATAATAATAATAATAATAATAAAAGTAACAATAAAAAAATAACAATAACAATAATAACAACAACAATAATAATATTGATAATAAAAAATAATAATAAAAAATATGATAATACTAACAGGAATGATAATAGAAATAATGATGATGTTGATGATGACGATAATATTGATAGTAATAATGATAACAACAATAAAAATAGTAGACGGTAGTGACGAGGAGGATAATAATAATAGTAATGTTAACATAATAATAATAAAATGACAATATTAGTAATGATAGAATTTATAATGACAATGATAATAAAAATAATAATAATGATAATAATAATAATAATAATAATAATAATAATAATAATAGTGATAATAATAAGGATGACAATAATGATGATAATATTAATAATAATAATCATTGTTATTATTATTACTATTATTATTATTATCATTATTATTATTATTATTATTATTATTATTATTATTATTATTATTATTATTATTATTATTATTATTATTATTATTATTATTATAGTAATAATAATAATAATGATAATAATAATAATAATAATAATAATAATAACAATGATGATAATGATAACACTAATATTGGGGACAATAATAATATTAATAATAATAATGATGATAATAATAATAATAATGGCAATAAGGATGATGAAAATAATAGCAATAATGATAATGATAATGATAATGATAATGATAATGATAATGATAATGATAATGATAATAATGTTAATGATAATGATAATGATAATAATGAGGATGATAATCATAATAATATATAGGAATGATAATAATAGTAATTATTATTATTATTATTATTATTATTATTGTTATTATTATTGTTATTATTATTATTATTATTATTATAAGAAGAAGCATGATCACATAATAATGATAATGATGGTGATAATAACAATAATCATCATCATTATCAAGGGGTTAACGCCGACGGGGGATTGTCTCGCAAAGATACAACCTGATGGGCAGGGTCATCCACAGAGGCGAGCTAGGTGTCCATATAGCCTGAGTTGGCGATCCCGGATTATGCAAGTAATAGGTCCCATGCCAGTCTGACGGTGTAGCCGTCGGTTGGACACATGGACACACTACCCCATGATCCGGCGAAGAGATTTGTTACAAAAAGGCATCAAGACGAGACTCCGAGGCACTGGATAGCGTCCAGGTTTCGCTTCCATAGAGCAAAACTGGCAGTATCAAGGCCTTGAGGACACGTAGCTTGGCATCTCCAAATGCTCTTGTTGATCGAGTTCATGGCTCCTGTTGCCAGACCAATCCGT
>NC_051421.1:31426422-31428922 GCF_015228065.2 Penaeus monodon | reverse complement strand
TTTCTTAATATCATTACTTTATTTTCGGTTTAAACATGTATTTTTTTTTTTTTTACTAGGATTAAAAGTGGAGAGGTTTTCCTGATCCGCCTAATGGTTTCAAAATCCCACGGGAACAAGCTGACCTTTTTTTTCCCTTTAAATCATAAGAAATAAATAATTCACCGAAATATTTATATATATGACGAAAGAAATTTTTTGAAAATTTTAAGATGAAATATTATTATTCTTCTTGCCGTGTTTTTTTTTTTTTCGTTTTTTTTTTTCGTTCCTTGCGCAAACATATGATTGGCTTATTATCTCATCTCATTTGTTTTATTTTCCGAAAATGAAAGGAGTGGTATGACGCATGAACCATTTTACTGAATACATTTCGCTTTATGATTTTCTATTTTCATTTTTTTCTGCTAAAATCTTTTCATTTATTTTTTTCATAAAATGGATATTCACTTTTGGGTACTCCTCTATTTCTCTCTCTCTCTCTCTCTCTCTCTCTCTCTCTCTCTCTCTCTCTCTCTCTCTCTCCTCTCTCTCTCTCTCTCTCTCTCTCTCTCTCTCTCTTTTTAGATTTTTTAAATTCGAAATCACATATCTACATAGGAAAATATACTTTGTGTGTGTGGGTGTGGGAGTGGGGGGGAAGTTAGGCGTACATATACACTGTACGTGTGAGTGTTCATTTAGCGTATGCGTGTCTGCGTATTCTCATTCATACCTTTTTATATACACATATAGATATATATTTCTTTTCAGGCTAGACTATATTCACTTTTTTGTCGTAATTATCATGCTGTTATTATCAGTATTATTTTTACTGCAGATTTTTTTTTCTTTTTTTTTTCATTTATTAGCTGTCGAAAGAGAGAATTATTTTTTTCACTTTTTTTTTCCTTTTTTGTCTTTTTCATTTGTGAGAGAGGGGGGAATATTTCCTTTTTTTCCGTTTGTCAAAAGCGACCAAATATCAGTAAATTAGTACTGTTCTACTGGGCTTGGAAAGGTTATCAACGCACGTCATGTGATGTTGCAATGCCATAAACCTACAGTGTGCTCGTGCCGAGTGTTTTCCGTTGTTTTTCGCTATTTTTTGCTTTCATTTTTCTTGTCTATTATTGGAGATACTGAATAACCTTCAGTAGCTTTTGTGTGTATGTGTGTGTGAGTAGATACATCTACATACATATATACACACACGTACACACACACACACACACACACACACTGTGTGTGGTGTGTGTGTGTGTGTGTGTGTGTGTGTGTGTGTGTGTGTGTGTGTGTGTGTGTGGTGTGTGTGTGTGTGTGTGTGTGTGTGTGTGTAAGAGAGAGACAGATAGAGCCTAGTGCACTGTATACGCTTGTATGTCTGAGAGGGAGAGTATGACTGTATATGCATGCATTTGCGTGCTTGCGTACGCTTTCAGCATGAACTTTTCGATGTTGTTAATGAAACGCTACGTTTACTATTCAAATAAAATCATGTTTCTTTTAACGCGTTTTACAAAATTCTTTGCTGCCATGAAAATAAGTGTCCGAACCGGTCCGCTTGCTTTTAATACACATTAACTATAATTTCCTCTTTTTTTTTAATGAATAAAAGTTATTTCTGGCATTAAATACACGCATTGGATCTGTGAAATATCAATTTTCAAAACCAATCAATTAATGAGCAGGATCTGTAATCTCTAATTCTAAATATCATGTAATTTGTTTGTAATCCCACGCAAATGTATTCCTAATGACGTAACGGCTCTCGGTATTACATCAGAAAATGTCATATAATTGTATGCAAATAAAAGAGGCAGACATGAATAACTTAAAAAAAAAAATGATATAGACTAATGACACAGACACACGTATATTCAGCAAATAATTATGTGTACCTTTCGAGGCAAATGATCATAGAGGATGCAGAAGAAAATGTAATGAAGATATATATAGACAGACAGAAATGAAAATATCTATTGCTCCCTCACCCCCTATCCCTCCCCTAAGAACGATAGACATAATAGATGTATGGGAGTAATAATGGGTAATTAATGGGGATATAATTAATACGAACAACTATTGTAATAGTGGTACTATGAACAGTAACATATATACAACATCAACACAACAACGGTAGGACAAATATAATCCTATTAAGAATTAGAACCACCTAAAACCATAAATAAAACGTAAACCTAAAACCTCCAATACCTAAACCTGTGATAAGCAAACCTTAAACCCTTTTCAAACCAAACCCCACGTTAACCTAAAAAAAAAAAACAGTAAACTTAATGAAAACCACCTCAAGACCTTAAAACCTCAAACCCCGTAAACCCACAATAAATGAAACCTTAAACCCTTAAACCCAAATAAATAAAACCTCGAACCCTTAAACCCACAATAAATAAACGCACAACAAACCAAAGCAAAACCCCAACAAACCCCCCCCCCCAAAAAAAAAAAAAAAAAAAAAAAAAAAAACAAACCCCAAAAAACCTCAAAACCTCGCCCTCTC
>NC_051421.1:31388922-31411422 GCF_015228065.2 Penaeus monodon | reverse complement strand
AATTAAGCAGCAGCGGTAATAAATTGCTATTTCTTAATTCCGTTTCCATCAAGAGTATTCTCAGAAAATTAGAGTGAATAGTTCCCCGGATTTAACGCAGCGGCAATATGAGTGCATAACTCTACGGATATTATTAGCCGGCTTTCATTGAGTCCGCGGTCTAAGGTGGTGGAAAAAATACAAGTGGAAATACATATCAGATATATGCATATTTACGTTTTATAATATGCTGATTCGGGTATAATACATTTTCGAAAATATAATCAGTAGCTGAATATCATTTCTTGTTTTTTTCTTGGTAGGTGCTGCAGATGCCTGCGATTAAACTCTACGGATATTACTACCCGCATTTCATTACAATGACCGACATAGAGGAATCTAGCTTTATACATATCGGAAATTTCGTCAATAATTAGATGATATTAATGAATTGCATTTGAATAATTCTTATCGCCCTGTGATATATACAGTGTTCTGCTTGAATTTTCTTGTATATAAGGAAATGCATGCGCGGGAGTGTATCAAGTAGCTGGAAAAAAACATGCTTATGAGTACTGTACTGTTCATAAGATAACCTGTATTATATCCTTCCATATTCTTCTGGGGAGATTTTTAAGGTATGACCTTTGGAAGGCATTAACAAAACATAAGTAACCATAATAATTTATAACAAAACACAACAAAACCAAAGGGAAGCAGTAATTTAGTTGAACCCTCAAACTGAAAGATTCTTGGAACTGCTGACTGCTAGACCATCGTGCAAACACTGCGGTCTGCCCTTTACTCAAGCTTGCACTTTGTTGTTGAGATTAGACTGGGTTCTGACAAAAAAAATCATCTAATTTGTTCATATAAAGGTAATTTTCACTTTTGTTACCGAGCTGCAAAAAGGAATTTCTAAACTTAAGCAAGCCTTTCGTATAGAGAAGCTGGGTTGTAGAACAGCGATATATATAACAAGACTACATTTTTTCCGGAGAAATATATACAAAGATGACCATTTTCAAGTAGATAAGCTGATAAAGAAAAACAATGCCAAAAAAAGTCACATTTGCGACGGGCTTCTTTTTATCTCAAGTTGATCTCTTTCTTCATCTCCTCCGATCCAGAAGATGCGATGAGTTCCTTACTTCCCACGTAGTTCCCTTGACATCTTAGACAGCTACCTCATTTCCGCACAGAGCCCTTCATTTGAGCTGCGTCCCTTTTCTACCTTCTAATGTATCTTATTTCCAAAGGAGACCTCCAGACAGTGTACGTGTCCCCATCTCTCTTCAGCTGACAGCTTAATATCTGAAATGCGTTCTCGGGCCTTTCATGCTTCTCGTCATAGGTTCTTCATCGAAAAAACAGGTTTCCGTGTCCAAGGTCGATCCCTCAATCCACGGACGGGCAAGAGACTGAGGCAGTTCATCTATATCCCAAGCACACGTTTCATGACGCGGTTGCATTCTTTACGATCTGGAAGGGTAATGCATCTCCGCAGTAAATCTCTTGTTGTGCCTGGGTGCCCCTGTAATACAGAGCAGGTGGTTTCGTAACGATTTACGCGCGTGCTTCGTGTCCTGTGTAGATCCTCTTTTAATGCTCAGGTAGACATCTCATATCCAAGATGGTTTCCTCCGCTCCCTTCATTAGCTCAATTACTTGCTAATTGGATTTCTCAGGCGCCGGTTCGGTGTGATGGGCTCCAAAGTATTAGTCAGTTCCGTAGATTTTAATAATCTTAATTACAAGATGAAAAAGGTGGATATACATATTAGTCAATAAATGTTTTTTTTAAAGATATATGAGGGGTATAAGCGTCACTTGATCAGCAAGAAAAGCCAAGTATATGAATTTAGCAGCAGATTCCAGCCCGAAAAAGGGGAAGATTTTTACTTTACAATAATTCGAGTGCGGAGCGAGGCCACGTGCACCGCACCGAGGGAGAAGTGCCTCGCCGTGGGCCTAATATGGCCATAAGTATTCCATCCATGATAGATATCCCCCCAGACCACGACGTAAGAGGATACGCCAGACCTGAAACTGAAGTGGCGATTACGGGTCGAGCCGAGTCTGAGAATTTAATTTAGCTTATGATGATGAGAACGAGATCCAATTATGTCAAGCTAAAGCGGTTGGATAAGACGAAGATGAAATCATGTGTTAAAGGCGTCCGCAATGGTGAACTCCGGACGGTGCTGGTCTTTTGTACCCTCGGGTTACTGTGTAGCGTGTGTCCATGTGGGAGAGTTGCGTACGTGTAGTGTACGTGTGTGCATGTGTTTGCGTGAGAGCGAGTTTGTGTATGTGTGTCGTTGTGCGTGTATTTGTGTGAGATAGTGCTAGATGTGTGAGTATGTTATTTGATGAGCAGAGCAAATGAAATGTGTAGGGTAATGTGTTGTGTGCTCTTCTATAGTGGCACTTTCTGTTGTAGGGAGCTACAGTATTACATCCCCTTAATATATAGTGATGTGCAGTAACAGTAAAATATTTAATTGGGGGACTGGTATGGCCTATTCCTGATGTATTATTATATATTGGCGAGTTCTGCTAAATAAACTTTGGTGTCTGTGCTGCATTAGATATTAATTATGAAATATGAGACTAAAAATTAAGATATATTGAGCGCTCTGAGAGCTCGTTTCCAAATGCATAGAAAACGGGTCGTGTTTTATGGGTTTAATTCAGCCTTTGCGTGCTACAGACAAAGGAAAGAAAAGTAATTAATCTGTGTACTTTAAAAATACAATGCATTTCTTTTCAAACGAGAAAGGAAAGTTAATGTAGAAGTCAGAGTAGTTGAAGAATAAAGGGAAAGGTGAATTATATTGACAATCATGACGATAATAATGGTGATGATGATCATGATGGTAATGATAATTATAGTGATAATGATGGTGGTGATAATGATAATCATGGTGATAAAGAAGATGAAGATGGTGGTAATAGTAATTATGGTGATGATAATAATGATTTCTTGTAGAATTTTTGAAAGAAGTAGTAGTAGAATATGATGATGATGAAAAAAATATTATCAATATTATTATTAGTTGTAGTGGTCGTAGTATTTGCAGTATTAAAAATAATGGTTTTAATAACAGTGTAGAATGGAAATGACATCAATATCGCTATTGCTGGTCAATAATTTGTAGCATGATTGTCTTCATCATTACTACTACTGCTAATGCTGTTGCTGCTGCTATTATTATTACTACTACTACTTCTATTACTATTCCTACTACTGCTGCTGCTCTGTTACTATTACTACTACTACTGCTATTACTACTGTCGCTACTACTACTACTATTACTATTACTATTACTGTTACTACTAATACTACTGCTACTATTACTACTACTACTGCTACTACTATTATCATGAGTATTACTGTTGTTTTCTATTGCCTGTTGCACTACTTCTACTACTGCTACTACTCTGCTGCTATTACTATCACTACTACCACTGTTGCTGTTACTACTTCAACTACTACTTCTATTACTATTGCAACTACTAGGACTACCGCTGCTGTTCTTACTATTACTACTAACACATATACTTGTACTTCTGCAACTACTATTTACTACTATAAACTACAATAATTATTATAACTAGTTCGATGATCATTATATTCATCATCACTACTAATACCACTTTTTCCATTGGTAGTAGCACCTTCAGTATAATAATCTCCACCATTACTGTTATGATCACCATCATTCTCAGTTACGAATGCAATATATATATGTTATGTATATATATATATATATATATATATATATATATATATATATATATATAGAGAGAGAGAGAGAGAGAGAGAGAGAGAGAGAGAGAGAGAGAGAGAGAGAGAGAGAGAGAGAGAGATCTGAACAAAGCAGACTGCATTACGAAATCTAGTGAAACTGTGGTGTATAATTAAGTAGAGTGAACTATTTCCAGCATTTAAGTTCTGCTAAAATATCGTATATAAGTATATAGGTCACAAGGTGCTTATATTCAGCAGAAAGAAATGTAGTCTATTTATATCTAGCCTCTGAGGACAATTACATCGTGCATTTATGCTTGATGCAATAACACCAATCAAAAGACAATCATTCAAATCCAACTGAATTCACAGGGTATTCATTCACTGTAAAAAAAAATGTGAAGAATGAGTGTAAAGGAGACAATTATTTATTTTTACAATTAGAGAGAAAAGGGGAATGGAAAGAAGGAATAAAACACAGCTGAAATCGATAAGTGATAACGCACAGACTTACAACTCCCATATATCTAACAAAATATGTGATATGTGGGATGAAAATGTGCATCCATTCTAGATTCATATCGTATGTTCTGATTGAAGCAAATTACGCCATGCATATCGTTACGAAATACAATTTTGCTGCACGAAAAAAGGCTGAATCCCATTTTTGTGCGCAAGCTGTAAAAGAAAATTCAAACACTATTCTGCTTTTCAACATTTTACATCCAACCTATGAAAGAGAAAAAGTTATTTTGATTTTTTTTCTTTTCTTTTAAGGGGAGATTCACAATTACCCATTAAGGAAAAATTGTATTCCTCTTCATGAAAAAAATTACGTAATTGAAAGTAAATAACCATATATATAAAGACAAGTTTGGCCTACCTCCTGCTTCAGTTACAGAAGAGAATGTAGCCTATAATCACGTTGAAAATTTATATGAAAAAATGGAGTCCACACAGATACCACAACCTGTAATTATCCTCGAACAAGCTGTATCACGAATCCTCTAGCAGGACAAACCTAAAATAAATAAACACATAGATAAATAAAACAGAGAAGATATTTCAATCGCAGCATTAATAGATTTTCAGTTCTAGATAAGTATTATTCAAGGTTTCACTAATATAGATAGATAGATAGATAGACAGATTTTTTTTTCTTTCTTTTACAGGAAAATGTGTCTGGTGTTGATATCATACTAAAATCTCGAAAATCATCAGAAAAAGTTACACGAACTTACTTTGATAAGTTAATACACTGAAAAAATGGTAGATAAATAGATAAAGATAAATAAATAAATAAAATGATAAATTTAATAAAATGACCATTGTAAATAAAAAGAAAAGTTGTATTAAACAGAAATGTGTTTTTGAGATATAGACCGCATTCTAAACAAAAATGATAAGTTATTTAAAACTTAAATGTTTTATTAGTAATAATAATGACAACGATAATGATAATATTGATGGAGATATTAGTAATGATAACAAAACCAATAATGACCATAATGATGATGATGACAATTATAATGCTAATAATAAGAGTAATGATGATAATAATAATGATAACAATAATAGTAATAATGATAATGATAACAATAATAGTAATAATGATAATGATAACAATAATAGTAATAATGAGAATGATGATAATGGTAATAATAATGATAATAGTGATAGTGATAATAGTTATAATGATGATGATGGTGATGATAATAATATTGAGAAAAAATATTGATAAAAGTTATTATTGTCATTATTATTATTATTATTGTTGTTGTTAGAGTAATAACAGTTGTGATAACAATAACGGTTACTATTATTATTATTATCATTACCATTATCATTATCAAAACGTTAAGAATGAAAATAGTAATAATAATGATAATGATAACATCAACAATAACAGTAATAATAATGATATTACTACTAATGATAATGACAATCATACCGATAACAACAATGATAAAAAAGACACCAACAGCACTAACAAATAACAAACACAAATGAAACAATAAAGCAAAAATAGTGAACAACAACACCGAAAAACAACAGAATCACACCTCCCATTCACACACATTAATCCTCACTGAAGAATCCCTCGAAAGAATCTTATCTATGTGAACAGCTACGTTCGCGAAACCTCCTCCTTATCTCCACGGACACGAAGGCTTCAGAACGTAATTAGAATATTTGAAAGCTGAGGAGAATGGACGAGTAGACTCAGGAGAATCCTTGTAAAGATAATTTGAAAAGCTCCGAGCAGCCATTTAGCCATTAATTGGTTCGGAATTGTAAGAATATTGTGGCGATAATCGGAATGGGACGGAATTGAATAGAATGGGGAATTGTTCTGGCATGCGTCGGCCGATTTTCCTCTTTCTCGTTTTCAGCTTTTTATTTTCGTTTCGTTTTGGGGGGGATTCTGTTTGTCTGTCTGTCTGTTGGCTTGCCTATCTATCTGTTCTTTCTTTCTCTCTGATTCTCTCTTTCGTTCTCTCTAATTCTCTCTTTTTTCTTCTTCTTCTTTCTTTATCTCGTTATCTTTCTCTCTTCCTTCCTCTCTCTCTCTCTTTCTTTATCTCTCTCTCTCTCTCTCTCTCTCTCTTCTCTCTCTCTCTCTCTCTCTCTCTCTCTCTCTCTCTCTCTCTCTCTCTCTCTCTCTCTCTCTCTCTCTCTCTCTCTCTCGTTCGTTCGCACTCTATCTCGATCTCGTTAGAAGTACCAGTTTAAAAGTAAAAATACTTTCTTTCTTTCCTTCTCTCATGTCTTTGTCTTTTTTTTTCTCTTTTTTTTACAAAGAAAGATCTCACCAAATTTTGGTTGAGACTGTCGAGACATTTTTTTAAACCTTGCTAAATCTCTCATGGAATTTATCGATGGAAAAAGGAAAAGATAACTTCAAGGAAAAGTTGGTGTATAAAAGATATGAAGTAGACAAAGTAATATATATATATATATATATATATATATATATATATATATATATATATATATATATATTTGTGTGTGTGTGTGTGTGTGTTTGTGTGTGTGTGCGTATGTGGTGTGTGTGTGTGTGTGTGTGTGTGTACAGTATATATATAATAACATACACATATATATACACATACATATATATGTATATATATATATATATATATATATATATATATATATATATATATATATATATATATATATATATATATATATATATGTTTGTGCATGTGTGTATGTGTGTGTGTGTGTGTAATTCTTTGTGTCTCCTTTTTTTCTTATTTTCTCGTATTTTCATATTTTGCTACTTACCTTGGGATGATAATCAGGAGATTTTTTTATGTGGCAGATGGAATGAAGAATATTGATAAAGGAGAAGGGAAGAGAAAACGAGGCACAGAAAAAGACTAGATAAGCAAAGGGAAATAAAGAGTGACTGAGAGACTGACATAGATAGAGAAATATAGATGGACAGACATGCAGACAGATAGATACAGAGAGAGACAGATAAACGAATAGATATAGAGAGAAGGATAAATAGTGAATAAAGAGATAAACAGAAAGAGGGATGTACGTAGCGATAGACTGACTGACTGACAAGCAGATAGATAGAGAACGAGGAAGATAAACTGACAGACTAATATCTACAGAAATATAAAGATGAAAAGAGTGATAAATAGAGGAAGATGTGTGATGGAGCGAGGAGAAAAGAGGGAAAAACGGCGGAAGGGAATTGAAACAGAAACATAAAGAAACACGAAAAAAGAAAGAAAAAAAAAGAGAAAGAGAAGATAGATTGAGAAAAATGAATTACTTGAAGACTAAACAACAACAAAAAAGAAGGGAATGTACGATAAAGAGAAAAGCAAGGAAGAGAAAGCAACACAAACACAAATACAGTGAATAACAAAAAAAAATGTCTAAAAAAAAAAAAAAAAAAAAAACATAACACACAAGATCAAACACAAGATCTATCCACAGTAGGAAAAAGATGACGCACATCGAACACTGTAAACCGAACAAGCAAAGCAGATGTCGACAAAACACCCATAACACTTGGGTAAAACACCCATAAAAAAAAACACCCAAAATGTCGACAAAACACCCATAACACTTGGGTCTTGTGCCAAGAATTTTCGCTGCAACTTACAATATACAGTAAGTTAAAAACAATGCATAATACATGTGAACACTTGAGAACTCTTGGAGGGAGAAGGGATGGCGCGTAGTTTAAAGTGTGTGCGGTGTGGTGTGTGTGCTTGTTTGTTTATGGGTGGAATGTACTAGTATTAACTTTAATGGTGTAAGACGTGTTAAATTAGTGTGTAGTGTTGTATGTGTTGTTTGTTTAGTTTGGTTGATATGTGGTGTATCACATGTGTTGTGTGAAGTAGGCGTCGTTAAAAATTTTATCTTATTATGTGGTGTTTAATTTCAGTCTTTTATTGTTGGTTTGTAATCGGGATGTGTGTGATGATATGGTGTGTATTGTGATTGTGTTGTGAATGTGTTGTATTAAATATGTTGTTGCTTTATCAAGGTAACGGTGTACAATGGATATTGAAATTATAATAAGATTTACAAAATCAATAACTAGTTAAATAAAATAATGCAATGATATATAAAATAAATAAAACAACAAAAAAATAAGAGTAACAAATGGCTATAAAATTGGTCGCTAGCTCTTCTCACCGGCTTATGATGATAGGCATTTATGTTAAAACCAGAATGGAGAAAAAAGATGACCCTAGATTCTGTTTATGCATAGGACCTACTATGAACTTCTAATGGTGATAAGAATGATAATTCATGTAGTATTTGACTGTCGTTGTTATAGTTATCATTTGTTTCTACTTATAGTAGGGATAATCACAATGATGTTAGTAATAACCACAAGAGCATCCGTAACATGCAACTTATTAATCTTATTATTGTTTTTATCACTATCATCATTTATGCTATGCTTTATCACAAAATACAGGATGATGATGATGATGATAATGGTGATGATATATGATGATATTGATATTAACGACAATGATGACAACTGTATTAAATATAATATGATACTTTTATAACAGAGGAAGTGACAGTGGTATGAAATTATAATAGTATCACAAATATAATAAATATTTTAATAAAATAATGCTAATAATTATAAAATAAGATAATAATAGAATAAAATGATGATAACAAAATGGTAATAAAATTATCCTAGTATTAATACAACCAGAGAAATTATTTTATAGATAGTATTCATTATATGAAAAATGATCATAGATCCTTATAGCAGTTTATCTCTTATATAAAATATTCAGGGGTAATAAACACCATTTTTTTGTCAATATACGTAAACTTAACCACAGCAGCAAACATATGAACAGTCGTACTCTAACATATACATGTATAAAAGCAAGTACTCACCCATTAAAGTTCATACACGAAATTGCTTTCAAATTTACCCAAGTGAACACACACACATTAAATACAAATTTAGCTATAAATACATTAGGTGTGTAATCAGCTAATCTCCTCTGTTCTCCACACACGCCAAGATATACTGAAGCACTTGAACAAATGACACACGGGGAGGGAGAGGGAGAGAGAGGTAAAGAGGGAGGGGGAGGGAGGGGGAGATAAGGAGAGAGGGGGAGGGAGGGAGAGGTAAAGAGGGAGGAGGAGGGAGGGAGAGATAAAGAGGGAAGGGGAAGGATGGAGAGGTAAAGAGGGAGCGAGAGCGAGAAAGAGCAAGAAAGAAAGGGTAGGAGAGAGAGGGAGAGAGCGAGAGAGAGAGAGAGGAGAGAGAAAAGGAGAGAGAGAGAGAGAGAGAAAAGAGAGAGAAGAGAGAGAGAGGAGAAGGAGAGAAGAGAAGAGGAGGAGAGTTAGAGAGAGAGAGAGAGAGAGAGGGGGGAAGGGGGGGAGGGGAGAGAGAGGGCAGAGAAAGAGAAAAAGAGAGAAGAGAGAGAGAGAGAGAGGAAGAGAGAGAGAGAGAAAGAGAAGAGGAGAGAAGAGAGAAAAGGAAGAGAGAGAGAGAGAGGAGAGAGAGAGAGAGAAAGAGAAGAGGGAGGGGGTGGAGGCAGAGGGGCAGAGACAGAGAGAGAACGAGAGAGAGAGAGAGGGGGGGGGGGGAGAGACAGAGACAGAGAGAGAACGAGAGAGAGAGAGAGAGAAGAGAGAGAGAAGAGAGAGAGGAGAGAGAGAGAGAGAGAGATAAGGGGGCCAAAAAAAAACAAAAACACAAAAAAAAAAAAAAAAAAAAAACAAGTAAAAAAAAAAAATACAAAAAAAAAGAAAAATGTCTTCCCAAAAAAAAAAAAAAAAAAAAAAAAAAATAACAAAAACAAAGTTTTCCAAAAAAAACCAACAAAAAACCCCCCCCCCCCCCCCCCCCCCCAAAAAAAAAAAAAAAAAAAAAAAAAAAAAAAAAAAAACCCAAACCATTTTGGGGGGGAAAAAAAGATGACCCCTTTCGCATGAAACCAACAGCACCAATGTCAAAAAACCCTTAAATTTTTTGGGAAAAAACCCCCCATAAAAAAAAAACCCAAAAAATTTCCCACAAACACCCTAAAATTGGGCCTTTTAGAATTTTTTTTTTTAAAATTTAATATTTTTTAAGTTAAAAAATTTTTTAATACAAAAACGGAAATTGGAGGGAGAAAAGGGGGTATTTTAAAGTTTGGGTTTAAAAAAAAGATGCCCCAAACTGTTTAAATATAATAAAATTACTTTTAAAAAGGGAAAAGAAGGGAAAAATTATTGGGTTTACCTTTCTTTTTTTTTAAAAAATTTTGGTTATAATTATAAAATAAAAATTTTTAGAATAAAAAGAGACCCTTAAAAAATTACCCCTTATTTTTTTTTAAAACCAAAATCTTTATGTGGGTTTTATAAAAAAGATATGATCCTTTAAAAGGGATTTTATTCTAAAAAAAATATTGGGGGAAATAAAAACCTTTTTTTAAATATAATAAATTTTTTAAAAAAGGGGAGGAAAAAAAATTAAATGTACCTAAAAAATTTTTAAATAAAAAAATAAAATTTTTTTAAAAAAATAAGTAAAATTTAAAATTTAAAATTTAAAAAAAAAAGGTAAAAAAACCAATTAAATACAAAGGTTTTTTAAATTTACTTTAAAGGTGGAATCATAACCCTTTACGTTTTTCCCCAAAAAAACCCAAGGGGAAAATAACATTTTTTGCAAATGAAACAACCCAAGAGCAAAATTTAAAAAAGGGGGAAAAAATAAAGAAAAGGGAGATTCCCCAAAAGGGGGGAAGGGGGAAAAAAAGGGAAGGGTTTTTAATTTTTAAAGGAAACCCCCCCCAAAAAAAAAAGAAAAAATTTGTGGGAACAGAAGAAAAGAAAGTTTGGGGGATTAAAAAGAAAGGGGAGGAGAGGGGAGAGGGAAAAAAGGGGGGGGAAAAAGGGAAGGAGTGGGAGAAAAGGAAAGGGGGGAGGGAGGGGTAAAGGGGAAGAGGGGGAGGGGGAGAGATAAGGGGGAAAAGGGGGGAAAAGGGGAGGAAGGAAAGAGGGAGGAGAGGAGGAAATTAAGAAGGGGAAAGAAAGGGTGAGAAGAGAGGGGAAGAGAGGGGGGGGAGAGAGAGTTGGAGGAGAGAAAAAGGAGAATGGGGAAAAGAGAGGGGAGAGGGGGAAAGAAGAAAGAAAAAGAGAAAGGAAAAAAGAGGAGAGAAAAGAGAAAGGAGAGAGAGAGAGGGGAGAGAAGAGAGAAAAGAGAAGAGGGGAGGGGAGAAGAGAGAGAGAGGAAAAGGGGAAAGAGAGGAAGAGAGAGAGAGAGAGGGGAAGAAGAGAGAGAAAAAGGGGAAAGAGAGAGAGAAAATAGAAAGAGAGAGAGGGAGAGAGAAAAGAGAAAGAAAAGGGGAGAGAGAGAGAGGGAAAGCAAAAAAAGGAGAGAGAGAGAGAGAGAGAGAGAGAGAGAGAGGGGTTAGAGAGAGAGGAGAGGGGAAAAGGGGAGAGAGAGGAGAGAAGGAGAGAGAGAGAGAGAGAAGAGAGAAGAGAGGGAAGAGAGAGAAGAGAGAGAGGGGGGGAAAAGGGGGGGGAGAGAGAGAAGAGAGAACAGAGAGAGAGAAAAGGGGAAAAGGGGGAAAAGAGGAGAGGGGGAAGAGAGAGAAGGGGAGAAAAGGGGGGGAGAAAAGAAAAGAGAGAAAAAAGAGAAAGAGAGAGAGAGAGGGGAGGAGCAGGAGGAGAGAGAGAGAGAAAGAGGGGGAGAGGGGAAAAAAGGGGAAAAAGGAGAGAGGAGAAAGGGGGGAGAGAAAGAGAGAAAAGGGGAGAGAGAGAGAAGAGGGAGAAGGGGGGGGGGGAGAAAGAGAGGAGAAAGGGGGAGAAAGAGAGAGGAGAGAGAGGAGAAAGAGATAGAAGGGAGAGAGAGAGAGAGGAGAGGAACGAGAAGAAAACGAGAGAGAGAAGAGAGAGATAGAGAGGAGAGAGAGAGAGAGAGAGAGGGGAAGAGAGAGAGAGAGAGAAGGGGAAGGAGAAGAGAGAGAAAAAGAAAAAGAAAAAAAAAAAAAACAGACAGGAAAGAGGGGAAACCCGACAGACACGACAGACGATACAAAAAGAAAACCGACAGACAACGAGAAAGACAAAACCCGAGGGAGAGAGAGAGGAAGGGGGGAAAGAGAAGACAGAAAAAACAGACAGCAGCGACGACAGACAAGAAAGAAAAAAAAGGAAAAGAGAGAGGGGAAAAGAAAAACAGACAGAAGAAAAGAAAGACAACAAAACAGACAACAGCAGACAGAGAGAGGCCGACAGACAGACAGACAGACAGAGAGAGAGAGAGCGTGCGAAAAAGAGAGGGTTAAAGAAGGCAACAGCCAACCAAGACATGCACAACCGCTCGCCCGTCCAAACCCACCCTCATAAGCCCACAAAGGCGAGCCCGCGCCCACGCACACACAATAGCGTATCCGGCAAGTAAGCAAATTTTTTTGGGGTTTGGTGATTCAAAAGGGACAGAGAAAATTTGATTTTTGGGCCCTCGAGCCGGGGGGTTAGGGGGCCCCCTCGGTGAATTATTTAAAAGGGCCCTTTCAATTTCTTCGTACTTTTAAAGGCAACCATCACGCTACCAAACTTTCCCCCCTTTCCGGGGGGGGGGGGAAACCCCTTAAAACGTAAAGTTTTCTAAGTGTGTATGTACATGTGTATGAGCGCATATACCCGGCATAGCTCTCGGTAGAAATAGTGTGTACTGCCATCTACATGTGTGTGTGTGTGTGTGTGTGTGTGTTTGTGTGTGTGTGTGTGTGTGTGTGTGTGTGGGGTGTGTGTTTTTGTGGGGGGTGTGTGTGTCCCCTATGTAATATATTTTAAAATATATAAAAATAAAATATATAGATATTATAAAATATTTTATATTATATATATCTATAATATTTTTATATACATATATATATAAATACACCCCACGCACACACCCACACCCACACACCCACACACACCCCACACACACAAAACCCAGATTACATAATATATATAATTTTTAATATATATATAAATTTTATATATTATTTTAATATATTTTATATATATATTTTAAAATATATATATTATGCATGTATTATGAAAATATATATAAAATACTTTAATATATCCATAATATATATTATTTTAATATATATTATATATATTTTAATATGAAAATGAAATGAAATTATATATGTAAATGTATTACATACATATATTTTTATACATATATATATATATTTAATTTTATATTTTAAATATATATATTTATAAATACATATATAAAATCCATATTATTATTATATATTATATATATTAATATTTTAAATATATATATACGCCGCCCCAACCACACCCCACCACACACACAGTTTATATATATATTAGAATAAATATATATAAAATATATATATATAATATAAATATTATTATATATCATAAAATTTATATATTATAATCTATATATATTTTTTATTTTAAAATTTTTCCGTGTGGGGTTGTGGGTGTGTATGTGTATGTGTGGGTGTGTTTGTGTGTTTTGTGTGTTGGGTGTGTGGTTTTGGTGTGTGTGTGTGTGTGTTTTTTGTGTGTGTTGGGGGTGTGTTGTATGCAATGCATATATAAATATATATATATATATTATATATATATATATATTTATATATATAATATTTATATATTAATATATATATAATATTATTTATATATATATTTTGTTGTGTGTGTGTGTGTGTTGTTTTGGGTGGTGTGTGGGGGTGTGTGTGTGGGGTGTTGGTGGTGTGTGTGTGTGTGGGGTGTGTTTTGCGTGGTGAAAGAAAGTATATTTATTATATAAAATTTGTGGTGTGTGTGTGTGTGTTGTGTGTGTGGGGTGTGTGTGTGTGTTGTGTGTGTGTTTGTGGTATGTTTGCGTGCGTGCGTGTAAGAAATTTTATATTTAAAAATTTATTTATATATATATATATTTTAAAATATATATTTTATATATTATATATAATATATATATATATATACATATATATCATATATATGTTATATTTTATATATATATATTTATTATATTATTTAAATATATTTATTTTATATATAATCAACCGCACACACACCAGATATCATATGATATATATATAAAATTATATATATAAATTTTATATATGATATAAAATATATATATTTATAATTATAAAATTATGTTTTGTATTTTGTGTGTTTGTGTGTGTGTGGGGGGGTTTGTGGGGTGTACATATTTTAAAATATATATTTTAAAATATATATTATTATATTATATATAAAATTATATATTAAAATTTTAATATATTATTATTTTATATTTTTTAAACCTCACAAAACCCCAGTTTATTATATATTTTTAATATAAAATATTTAAAATATATAATATATATATTATATATATATATATATATTTACACCCACACACACCCACATACCACATACATATTATATTTATATATAAAATAATTTTATATATATATATATATATTAATTTTAATATATAAATATTATATAAATATATTTTAAATATAAAATATATATTTTATATAATAATATTTTATTATTTCTTATATATAACATTTAAAATATATATATTATTTTTTATATATTATATACTATAAATATATAATATAATTTATTTGCATCTTTATATGTATGTTTGGTGGGGTGTGTTGTGGGGTGTGTGTTTGTGTGTGTGTTTGTGGGTTGTTTGTGTGTGTCGTGCGTGCGTGCGTGTGTGAAGTGTGTGGGGGTTTTGTGTGTGGTTTTTGTGTGTGTTTTGTGTGTGTTTGTTTTTTGTTATATTTTTTTATAATATTTTAAATATATATATATATATAAAATATATAATATATTATTTATATTTCCACACACAACAGACACACACACCCCTACACCACACACATCCCCACATACATACCCCCACACACCACACACCCCCCAAAAAAAACCACACACACACACCCACACCCCCCACACCCCACACACCACACCCACAAAAGACACACCACACACACAAAACACACCCACCCACACACCACACACCCCACACACACATATATATAATAAAATAAAATTTATTTTTTAAAATATAAAAATATATATAATATATATATAAAATATATATAATATTTTAATATATATATTTTAACTTATACAAAAAAAAATATTATATATAAAATATATTAATTATATATTTTATATTATTTTAAAATAATTATAAAATTATATATATTTATTTTTTATTTGAAATATTTTTACACACCAAACCCCCCCGATATATTTTTTATTATAATTTTATAAAATTTTAAATATATAAAATATTTTATATATATATTTTATATATATATATAAATTATATATAAAATTATATTTTATGTATGTATATTTACTTTAATATTATATTTTTAATTTATTTATATTTATATTTTATTTTTATATATTTTATATATTAATATATAAAATCTATATTAATATATATATTATTTTCCCCTGTATTTGTAAATTTTAAATAAAACCCCTAATATATATTTTATTTATTTTTAAATATATTTATTATATATTTTCCATATATTTTAATATACTTTAAAATATATATATTATCTATATATATAATATATATATATATAAAATATATATTTTATATATATATATAATATATATATAAAATATTATTAATATTAATCTAAAACAAAGCACACACCCACCCAAAACCACACACACACACAAAACCCCCACACACACGATATATAAAATATATATATTATATTATAATATATATATAAAATTATATATATAAAACTTTATATATATAAAATATTTAATATATATATATATATATAAAAATATTATTTATATTTTACAAAATTTATATATATAATATCAATATATTTTATATATATAAAATAAAATATATATATATATATATATATAATTTTAATTATATTTGCGTGTGTGGGGGGGTGTGTGTGTGTTATGTGTGTGTTTTAATGTGTGTTTTGTGTGTGTTTGTGTGTGTGGGGTGTTTGTGTGGGGCGGGGGTGTGTGTGTGGGGTGGTGTGTTTTCATATGCAAAATTATATTTAAATAAAATAATAAATAAAATAAATATATTTGTAATTATAAAATTATATATATTTTTAATATATATATATATATTTTTAATTTTATATATTATAAAAATATATATAATATCAAAAATATATTATATTTATATATTGTGTGTGTGTGGGGTTTTTGTGTGTGTGTTTTTGGTGTGTTTTAGTCTTTTTGTGTGTGTGTGTGTGTGTGTGTGTGTGGTGGGGTTTTATGTTTGTGTGTTGTGTGGGGTGTGTGTGTTGTGGGGTGTGTGTGTGTGTGTTTTTGTGTGTGTGGGGTGTGTGTGTGTGTGTATGCATATGCTTTATAAAAATTTTATAATTATATTATATATAAAATATATTAATATATAATAATATATATATATGTATATATATATAAAGTATATTAAATATATGTGTGTGTTGTGGGGTGTGTGTGTTTTTTTTGTGTGTGTGTGTGTTTGTTGTGTGTGTGCGTGCGTGAAAGTATGTATTAAAATTATATACATATATATCTATATTTTTATATATATAATATATAATATTATTATATATATTTATCTATAATTTTGTATATAATATATATAAAAAAATATATATTATAAAATATAAATTATATATATCAAACCCAAACCGCTCAAAATTGCTAAAAAAAAATCAGGGAAAGCCCATGATCGTCAAGGCCGCGGGGGCCCCGAAGGGTTAGAGGGGTCGGACTCAAAACTGTCACACGGCAATCAAAATTTGGGGGATCGAGTCACCCCCGGGGGGGCCCGCGTTTTTCCCCTAGGAAAAGGGAAACTTCCCCTTTGATTGCCTACATAGCCACGGGGGGGCCAAAGGGCCAGCCCAAAGTCCAAGTGCTGGTTTATCCCCGGAAAAATAGAGAAAAAATGTTTAAACCTAAAAGGGAAACCCCCGGGCACTCCCCCGGAAAAAAGGAAAAAACGGACCCTACCCGAAACTCATTTCCAAGAGCATCAAAACCCTTAAAAACAAACAATTAAGTATCATCTGTGCCCAAGGGGCCCTCAACTAAACCTCCCCGTTAAAAGAAAAGTTTATATATATACTATATTATATATATTTTATAAAATTTATAATATATAATAATAATATATAATATACACCCACACACACACGCCAAAACCACAAAACACCAGATATTTTAATAATTATATATATAATTATAAAATAAAAATATATTTTATATATTTTTAATATTAATATAAAATTTTAAAATTATAAAATTTGTATATAAAATTATATATTTTATATATATAATATTATTATTATAAAATATATATATCATCACTTTTAAACGGAGGTTAAATGTTTTAGCCCCCGTGGTCACCCCTGTTACTAAAATTTGCATTTTTTCACGTTGTGTTTGCCTTGGGTGAGTACGTGGTGGGGTTTCCCCAGTTTCCTTTCCCCGGAGAGTCCCCGGTTTTCCCGGGTTTTTAGGTAAATCATTCTCTTTTTATTTTACCCGGGTTTTGGGACCACACTGCTTGGGTTTGGCTTGGCCCCCGGGCGGCTAGGGCGGGAAAATCGAGGTGAATTTCCTTCCCCAAGGGGGAAACAACGCGGGGGTTGGTGACTCAAACCCCTCGAACCCCAAAACGGGGCCGTCTTGACAGCCCCTCGAGTCCAAAACCTCAAACCATTTTTCCAACGGGGCCTTGACGTCATGGGGTTTCCATGATTTTTCTTGGCATTTAAGCGGGGTTTGCCATTGCTTCCCCCCGGTTTTTTTTTTTTTTTTTTTTTTTTTTTTTCCCGGGGCCCATCTCTATTTACCCGGCACTGAGGGGGCTGATTTTTCCCCCCATTTTCTGGCAGGCAATCGGGTGAATTTCCCTTTGCCTAAGGGAAAAAAACGCGGGGGTTTTGGGATCGAACCCTCAAACCCCAATTGCCGTCGTGACGTCTTGAGTCCGACCCCTCAAACCCCTTGGGCCCCCCCCCCCGGGCCCCTATAAAAATATAGTTTCCCTCATTTTTTTTTTTCCCCGGGAAATATATATATCTAAAATTAAAATTATTTTATATAATATTTTATATATAATATATATATATATTTCCCACTCACACACACAGAAAATTTTCTTATATATATTATATATATTATAATATATTTTTATATATAAATTTTTATTATATTAATATTTACACACAACACACCCCCACACACCCACACACACATACATTTATATATATATATATAAATATATTATATTATTATATTTAAAAATATTTTTAAATATATATTTTAAATATATTTTTATTTGTATTTTATATATATCATAATATATAAATATATATATATATATTTTTTAAATTAAATTTTAATATTTTAAAATATGAATATATAAAATTTTTTATTTTTTATGCATTTTTATGTATGTGTGTGGGGTGTGTGTGTGTGTGTTTGTGTGTGTGTGTGTTGTTTGTGGGGTGTTTTGTGTGTGTGTGTGTGTGTGTGGGGTGTGTTTTTGTGTGTGTGTGTGTGTGTGTGTTAAAATTTTAATATATATAGTTTAAAATATATTTATTTTGGGTTATATTTTAATTTTATTTTTTATGCTTTTTTATATGTATTTTGGTGTGGTGTGTGGGTTGTGGTGTTGTTGTGTTGTGTTTGTGTGTGTGTGTGTGTGTGTGTGTGTTTTGAAATTATTATATATAGTTTTATATATATAAAATATATATATATTATATATTATTATTAATTTTTTATTTACACACACCCCACACACACCAACACACACACACAAAACACACATACATACCAAAACACCCCACACACACAACACCCCACACACACCCACACACACCAACACCACCCCCCCCCCCCACCCAACCCCCCAACACACACACACACATATATATAAAATGTTATATATTATTATCTATTTTTTATATATATTTTTTGTATATTAAAATATATCCCAAATAAAATATTTTAATTATATTTTATATAATTATAGATATAAAATTAAAATTTTATATTATCAAATATAAATATTTTTATTAGGGCTTTTTCCCCAAAAAACACACACACCCCAATAATATATAAAATTATAATTTAATATATATATAAAAATATATATATATATATGATTTATTTATATTATTTATTGGGTTATTTTTTACTTTATATATTTTTTTTAAAAATTATATTATATATATCTATATATATATATATATATATATAATCTATATAGGGGTTTATTTGTAAATATATATAAAACATATATATTTAAAATATTAAATATATTAATTTTAATATATTATATATATTTTAATATTTTTATATATCATCTTTTATATATTATATATATTTAATTTATATATACCCGCACGCACCCCCCACCCCCACACCCACACCACAAAACCCACACCCACCCCCCCACACAAAACCCACACACCCCACACACACACACACCCCCAGATTTTTAATTATAATATATATATATTATATATTTTATAATTATATAAATAATAATATAATTAAAATATATTTTATATATATCCCCATTATATATATATACATATTCATATAAAATATATATAAATCTTTTATATTATATATTTTTGCGTGTGTGTGTTTTGTGTGTGGTGGTGTGTATGTGTGTTTTGTGGTGTGTGTGGTGTGTTTTGTGTGGGGTGTGTGGGGGGTGGTGTGTGTGTGTGTGTGGTGTGTGTGTGTGTGTGTTTTGGTGTGTGTGTGTGTGTGTATGCATATGCATATAATATATATATAAAATATCGATTATATATATATATATATATTATCATATATATATATGTATATATTATATAAGTTATATTATATATAGTGTGTGTGTGTGTGTGTGTGTGTGTGTATGTGTGTGTGTGTGTGTGTGTATGTGTGTGTGCGTGCGTGTAAGTATGTACTATATATAATATACATATATATTTTATATATTATATTAAAATATTATATATATATATCTTATTCTATCTATATATATGTTATATATATATATTATATATTATTATAATATATATTATATATATCAACCACCGTTTCTAAATTGCTAAGAAAAATTGGAAGCCCATGATCGTCAAGGCCGCGGTGGCCGAATGGTTAGAGCGTCGGACTCAAGACTGTCACGACGGCAATCTGAATTTGAGGGATCGAGTCACCGCCCGCCGCGTTGTTCCCTAGGACAAGGAACTTCACCTTGATTGCCTACATAGCCACTGGGTGGCCAAGCCAGCCCAAGTCAAGTGCTGGTCCTAAGCCCCGGATAATAGAGAGAATGATTACCTAAAATGGTAACACCGGCCTCTCCGTGGAAAGGAACTGGAGACCCTACCACGTACTCCTCCAAGAGCATCACAACCTGAAAACTACAATTAAGTATCATGCTGTGACCACGGTGGCTCAGACATGAACCTACCGTTAAAAGAATAAGATATATATATATAATATTATATATATATAATATATTATATATATATATATATTAATATATATATATATTATATATGTATATTATTATATATATATATATATATATATATATATATATATATATATATATCTCATCATTTTAAGGGAGGTTCAATGTCTTAGCCGCCGTGGTCCCCACCCTGTTACTAAATTTGGGCGTTTTCACGTTGTGTTTGCCTTGGGTGAGTACGTGGTGGGGTTTCCCCATTTCCTTTCCCCGGAGAGTCCCGGGTGTTACCTTTTTTAGGAAAATCTTCTCTCTTTTTTTCCCCGGGGCCTTGGGGAAACCACACTGACTTTGGGTTTGGCCCTTGGGCCCACCCAGCGGCTAGGCGGGCAATCGAGGTGAATTTTCCTTTTCCCCGGGGAAAAAACGCGGGGGTTGGTGACTCAAACCCCTCGAACTAAAACGGGCCGTCGTGCCCAGCCCCTCGAGCCCCAAAACCTCAAACCATTCTCCAACGGGGCCTTGACGTCATGGGGTTTTCCATGATTTTTCTTGGAAATTTAAAGCGGGGTTTGCCATTCCCTTCCGCCGGTGTTTTTTTTTTTTTTTTTTTTTCCCCCGGTCCCATTTTAAATTTACCCGGCACTGATTTGGGGCTGATTTGGGCCCCCCATTTTCCTGGCGGGAAAATCGGGTGAAGTTCCTTGCCTAAGGGAAACAACGCGGCGGTGTTGATCGAACCCTCAAATTTCCAATTGCCGTCTTTGACGTCTTGAGTCCGACCTCTACCCTTCGGCCCCCCCCCCCGGGCCCCTATAAAAATTATAGATTCTCTTTAAATTTTTTTTCCCGGGAATATATAAAATATTTTTAATTAAAATTATTTTATATATATATATTATATATAATATATATATATATTTCCCCTCACACACAAGATAATTTATATATATTATATATTTTAAATAATATATTTATATAAAATATTTTTATATTTTATTATATATTTTACACACAAAACCACCTACACACACCCACACACACATACATATTTTATATTATATAAATATTTTATTTTAAATTAAAATTTATTTTTCTTAATATTTTATATTTTAAATATATTTTTAAAATTTGGGTATTTTATATATATCATAATTTTATAAATATATATTTATATATTTTTAAAATTAAAATATATATTTTATATATGTATATAATAATTTTTTATTTATTATAAATTTTATTATGTGTGTGTGGTGTGTGTTGTGTGTGTGTTGTGTGTGTGTGTGTGTGTGTGGTGTGTGTGTGTGTGGTGTGTGGGGTGTGGGGGTGTGTTTTAGTGTGTTTGTGGTGGGGGGTGTGTGGGGTGTTGTGTGTGTGTGTGTGTGTGTGTGGGGTGTGTGTGTGTGGGGGGGGTTTTGGGGGTGTGTGTGTGAAATATATATATATAATAGATTATATATATAATATATTATATATAATATATTTATTATGCTATTTATATGTATTTTGTGTGGGGGTGTGTGGGTTTGGGGTTTTGTTGTGTGTGTGTGTGTGTGTGGGTGTGTGGGGTTGTGTGTGTGGGGTTTGAAATTTTTATATATATTTTAAAAAAAATAAATAAAAAAATATATATATTTTATATTATTATTATATTTAAAATTATTTCACACACACACACACACCCCAAAACACACACAACATACACCATACATACACAAAACACCCCACACACACACACCCCCCAACACACACCCACACACACAAAACACAC
>NC_051421.1:31358922-31366422 GCF_015228065.2 Penaeus monodon | reverse complement strand
ATATACTCAATATTTGTTCTCTTTTCTTTTTTTACTGTCTATATATACTCCACATTTTAGAGATGTTTGGGTTGACATAAACACTTTCAGTTTTTATAATTGTGTCTTCATGGTTTTAAGCAGTGCTCTAACGTCTACCTATAAAGATACATTGGTTTGAGGATTCAATCTTTTATCGTAATGCCACTGCTTCTGTGAGAGAGTGAGAGAAAAAAAAATGAGAGATTTTGAGAGAGAGAGATTTTGAGAGAGAGATAGACAGACAGAGAGAGAGAGAAAGAGAGAGAGAGAGAAAGAGAGAGAGAGAGAGAGAGAGAGGATATATATATAAATATAATATTATTTTAGCACTTATCTTATTAGTTACCCACAGTAACAGCGTGAAGAAACTGTGGGTCATCGCCGTGTTAAGCAATAAGGTAGTTGTTTCCAAAAGTCGATAGATCATTAATGAATACTGAATATATAATCGGGACTAGTATAGGGCCTTGTGGAACACCAAAAATGACTGGATGCTCTAATGATAAACTTTCATGTATTATTTGCGCGGGTGACTTCGGAACCAAACGTTGTTAAGTTCTGTGATTTCTTGTTTTATTAGAAGGGATTAAAAGGCCGCTGCTCTCAGAAGCTTTAGACAAATCACATAGTGTTAATCTATCTACTCATTTCCGTCTTTTGACAGATTTCATTTGTGATTATTGATAACATTGCTGAGGTGGATAACTTACTCCTAAATTCGATTTCTGTATAAGATTACTGGTTGTGGAAATGTTTAATTTGTTTGCAAATATTTCTCTCGATAATTTTAGATATCATAGTTGGTAGAGTTATATGACCATATTTTTCCCAGTGTTGCTTGGAACAAAGCCAATGGAATACAAGATCCATTCGATCAATATTTACAGTAATTATTATCCTTTTGCATTCATGTTTTCATTCTAAAACACGTCCTGCTGAATGAAGATAGAAATTGCCCTCATGCAATTGAAATATTTTACGTCTGTATCCACCGGCTCCGCTGCAACTGACGTCATCATCTGCACGAACTGAGAAGGGAGGAATAACCTTATATTCCCTTGACCTTGGGGTTGGGAAAGCGCTTGCGTGGTGTCGGGAGCAGGGTCGAGGGTCTGCTGGCTCGAAGCGGGTAAAGACGGGGAAAATTGTTATGGGTATACGCAGAGAGGGTGTGATATATTATAAATAGAGTGTAATATTATGTATAGCATCAGAAGGTGTGGAATACTGGGTCATACGAATAGAGGTTAGATATTATGTTGTTTCCAAAGGTGTAGATCATTATGGTATACGAATATTATATAGGGTATACGCATAGAGGGTTGTGGAACGAACAATGAGGTGTTAGATATTATGGTATATTCGCGAGGTTGGATTTGGAACAAAGTGTGTTAAGTTCGCTGAATTTATGTTTAGTAGAGGGTGTAGAAAGGGCTGCTACCAGAAGCTTTATTAGACAATAGATGTGTTTAGTATCTAATCTATATTTCGGTTACCAGAGCAGTGTGTGGTATTATGTATACATAGTGAGGGTGGATAACTTACTCCTAAAGTGTGATTTCTGTATAAAGATTATGTTTGGTATAGGAGAGTGTTATTATGGTTACAAATAGATGGTCGTCGATATTTAGTATCCAAGTTGGTAATTATGGGTATACCATATTTAGTTTTGGTAACAAGCAGGATAAAGATCCATTGTATCAATAATTAGAAATTATTATCCATTTGGCATTATGTTTGCATCGAAAAGTTAGTCTATGTAATAGAAAGATGTAGAATTGGCCTATCACAGAAAGGTTTGACTCTGTATCCAACGGTGTAGATGACTATGATACGCACGAACTGGTGATTTTGGGGAGAATAGAGGTTAATATTCGTATACCAGGGGTTGGGAAATGGCTAGGGGTGTAGTAGGGTATGCAGCGAGGGTTGTGGATGATATGGGTAAAGATAGGGGGTAAATTTATGGGTATACGAATAGAGGGTGTGGATATTATGGGTATACGAATAGAGGGTGTAGATATTATGGGTATACGCATAGAGGGTGTAGATATTATGGGTATACGCAGAGAGGGTGTGGATATTATGGGTATACGCAGAGAGGGTGTGGATATTATGGGTATACGAATTGAAGATGTATCAAGGGGAGGGGGGAGGGGAGTGCTTGTCCATATTCATGATTATCTATCATGAAGGAAGAGGATAATACTATTTGTGAGAATGAGAAAGATTTGCCAGAGGATTTGGCTTTCGTTACGGATGCTTTCTCTCCACCTCCCGGCTTCTGAGAACGCATAACGACGAGGCCAATCACTCTGTCGTTTGTTGACTGCTGTTTCGTGAACATAACAATCAACAAGGCGAGTTTTTGCTATCGATAAGGTTATAATTTTTCCTAATTGGGTTTTTTGGATTTTTTTTTTCTTTTTTTTTTTGGTAGAATTTCACAAAGAGATGGAATTTCTCGTGCTTGTAGCGCTCAATCAGTGCCCGGGAGTGTTTGCCATTGTTGTTGTAGCTTAATTGATTTTCATTGTTTGGGAAATGAGCAGTCATTATGTCCAGTGATATTTGTCATCCTTTCTGTGTCCACATGTCATGTTTCCTAGAAGCTGATAAAGGTGAAGAGAGAGAGAGAGAGAGAGAGAGAGAGAGACATAGAGAGAGAGAGAGAGAGAGAGAGACAAAGACAGAGAGAGAGAGAGAGAAAGAGAGAGAGACAAAGACAGAGAGAGAGAGACAAAGAGAGAGAGAAAGAGACAGAGACAGAAAGAGTTAGTGGATCTGGCGAAAAAGTTCAAATAAAATTTCTTACCTAACGTTGCTCGATAGTGGTCTCACAAACCGCTTCAGCCAAGATTGGTTTCATTATACCTTCATCGGAAAATAATGCAATGTAATGAAACCGTAAACTATCATGAATTTAATTGCTGAAAGCCTCACCACCGCCACTAGCAACTTGCCCTCTTTTTATCTGCGCAACGTCATTAATGTTGTTATCATTGATATTATTATTATGGTTGTTGTTTTTATAATTATTATCATTACCATCATCATCACCATCACTGTCATCATCCTATCATCATCCTTTCACCGTCATCATCCTATCATCCTCACCATCACCGCCATCTTCATCATCCGACCAAAGCAATTGCAACACGAGATCAACATTTACCGCTTCGCCTTAAGCCGTGTAGAGTAAGCTGTCTTGCACACACAGCCAGGTTGCATGGTTGTAAATTTTCATGTTATTTCATGGTAATTTCTTCACCCTTGTCATCTCGTGCGTTGGCTTGGATTATATATATAGGATGGTTGTCTTAGTCACGGATGGTCAGGTCAAGTCAGGTCAGGGCTATGATTCACTTATCAACGAGAAAATGTGAGGATCTACACGGTTCTATGCAATGTGTGTGTGTGTGTGTGTGTGTGTGTTGTGTGTGTGTTTTGCGAGTCTTTGTGTATATGTGTTTGTGTGTGTGAGGGTACATTTTTTACGTCTGTGTGATCGTGCGTATGTACGAGCGTGTTGATGAGTCTCTGTGTGTGGAAGGTTATAAAAGGGAGTCCTCCTATACTACCACTAACTACTAGCTACGTCTGCCAATCGTAGACTAGCAGTTTCACTAGCCATTCCAACCTCGGCCAACAGAGGGAGGTAAATCACTCAACTTCTGCGCCAACCTGACAATTTTCCTCAATCTGAGATCATAATGCGGAACTAAGCCCCAAATTTTCATAATCCGACAAAAAAAATCTGCGAGATTGTGAATCCTGATCAATACAGAATATTAAGTATAGTTTGCCTTGTGTGTGTGTGTGTGTGTGTGAGTGTGTGCGTGTGTGTGTGGTCCAGCATATATCTTCACTGTGTGTGGATGCATTATTTTAGCATATTTTAGACCTGACCGTCTGAGAGAAATAAACTGAATACCTTGTTTTTAAGGTAGTAGTTTTCAGCCGACATCTACCCCGGAGCCCATCAAATATATATATATATATATATATATATATATATATATATATATATATATATATATATATATATATATATATATATATCTATATATATATATATATATATATATATATATATGTATTGTGTATTGTGTATGTGTTTGTAATATATTTTATATATATATATATATATATATATATATATATATATATATATATATATATATATATATAATATATAACATATTATATATATATATATATAATATTATATATACATATATATATATATATTATATATATATATATATATATATATATATATATATATATATAATACACGTACACACACTCGCGCGCACATAAACACACAAAGCAGAAGGCTCCCCTGTTCTGCTTTTAGCTTCAGTACCCGCCTTAGCGCCAGTTTCGGCATGTGCTCCAGTGCCAATTTCAGCCTCTGCCTTGGCATCACCATCGGTTTTAACTCCAGTTTCAGCGTTTGTCTCATCAGCCTACCTCAGAATCATTATCAACAACAGCCGGCACGTGCCTGTTGCAGGTGTTGTTGCAAGAGACTGAATAGATTATATTGTATGTCGAGCCAACAGTTTCCGAAAAAGAAATCAATTTCATTCATTGGAGAAATGAATAAAATGTATAATCATGGGATTTATTAGCTGATAACTGATGACTTGCAGTGTTTTGAAATATATTATTAGTACTTGTAACAAAACCGTTTAAAGAAGCGTTGTTCTTGTTTCTGTGATATTTGTTATATTTCTTATGACTACATAAAACACCAAATAAAGTGAGCACTCTGGTATAGCCTTCAGGTGTATACCGTATACTTCTTGTTTAAAAGGGCTCGCTGTGTAAACAAAAATAAACCACGTTGAACATCTTTCCCTGGCTTTATTGCAAGGCAGTCTCGGGTTTTCAGATCAAACTATATCCAATATCTTACTTTCTCCCCTCCCCCTCTTTCTCTCTCTCTCTCTCTCTCTCTTCCTCTCTCTCTCTCTCTCTCTTCCTCTCTTTCCCTCCCTCTCTCCATCCTTTCCTCCCTCTCTCCTTCTTTCCCTCCCTCTCCCCTCCATCCTGTCTCTCCCTCTGCCCCATCGTTCCCTCTCTCCCCCTCCATCCTTTCCCTCCCTCTGCTCCTTTCCCTCCCTCTCCCCCCCCCCCCCTCCACCCTCCCTCTCCCAATAACGACCCAGAAATACCAAGCGGGTCCGGAATGCAATGTTCTTCATCCATATGGATATGCACGGAATGTTCACCTCTGATAGAACACTTTTTTTTCTTTCTTTCTTTTTACGCGAGATAAATTCCAGGCGTCCGTAATCCCGCCGAGAACTGCCATCAAATTCTATGGTTCATGAGTAAACGTCCCGCGTGGGAAGCGACGGTGATAATACCCGATTTACATATATATCGGCGCCCATACATCACGGTGTGAATAACCTCCACCTTCGCTTTTCCTCTCCGCTCTGATGTGCCTGACATCGCGCGGGGAATATTGTGATGTGTTTTTTGGTTTTTTTTTTGTTTTTTTTTTTTTTCGTTTTTTTGTGTTGTTTTTGTGTGTGTTTGTCCTCCCTTTTTGCTTGTATATTTTTTCTCTCGTTTTTTTTTTCTTTTTTGTTGTTGTTGTTGTTTTGAACTCTTCTTGCTTATATTTTTGTCCGCTTTTTTATATATTCGTTTTTTTTTCTTTTCTTTTTTTGTCACCTTTTTACTCTTATTTTAGGTGTTTTTTTCTTGTTTTGTGAAAAAGTTTGTCTCTTGCTTTGGGTTGATGAGAGTTTGCAAGGCTATCTTCGCTACATTTCTATATGTTAGTGTCAATTGGCTTGGCTATTTTCGCTATATTTCACTATGTTATCGTAATCTGGCTATTTTGGCTATGTTTCCCTGTTGTCATCTGGCTATTTTCTCTGTTGTCAATTGGATACTTTCGCTACATTTCTCTCTGTTATTGTCATTTGGTTATTTTCACTACATTTCACTGTGTTAATATCAACTGGCTTGGCTATCTTCGCTACATTTCTAAATGTTAATGCCAACTGGCTTGGCTATCTTCGCTACATTTCACCACGCTCTTGTCAACTGGCTTGGCTATCTTCGCTATCTTGGCTGTTCTATGGGCTATTTCAGCTATGTTTTGCTCCATGATATCGAGAATATGTCTACTTTATATATTCGACACAAAAGCAAGGTTTACTTTTACGATTTACATTCATTGACATAGAAATAACTGTACGGTGACGAAACGGAATAAGTAGTACTAATAGAAAATAATAATAATAATAATAATAATAATGATAACAATAATAATAATAATAATAATAATAATAATAATAATGATAATAATAATAATAAATACACACGAGAGGATATATTTAAATAAAACATAATGATGTATAAAATTTTAAAATCTAATCTTATAGTCTTCACACTCTATAATCATTGCCCAAATCATCAGTGATATGATCTATTTTAAGATTATATGAATTGTATTCATCAAAAAAACGCTGACAGTACTTGCAGCAGAGGAAATGAAGTTCAAAGTATTTGTTTTTAAAGATGTAGATTATTTAACACAGATCTGAAGCAACTCAGAACTATTATTCAAAAACTGAAGCTTGGAAGGATATTCAAGAATATTTAATATAAAGATGTGCTAACATGATTTGAATATTTTATGTGTGTGTGTGTGTGTGTTTATGTGTTTGTGTATGTATGTGTATGTGTGTGTGTGTTTTTACGTGGATGTATGTATGTGTATGCATGTGTGTGTGTGTGTGTATGTGTGTGTATGTATGTGTATGTGTATGTATATTGTGTGTGTGTGTGTGTGTGTGGTGTGTGTGTGTGTGTGTGTGTGTGTGTGTGTGTGATGTATGTGTATGTGTATGTAGTGTGTGTGTGTGTGTGCGTGTGTATGTGTGTGTATGTGTTGTATGTGATGTGTATGTGTGTGTTGTGTGTGTGTGTGTGTGAGCTACAATCTACGCACAAAGCCCCATTCTACTGATGTGTGTAAACCCTTCTAATTTGGACAAAATAACAAAATCACATTAACCTATTCACCGTAAAAAAAAAAGAAAAAAAATCGTCATTTTCTTAGAACGTAGAAAAATCACCGAAGAAAAAATATATATCACTTACAGACTTAGATAAAAACTTAATCATACTTACATAGCTCTCCGCCTGTCGAACCAGCTCTGTGCATTGAATCCGCGCTTGATAAAACTGCCGGTCAATTAAGGAGAGTCAATAATCGACACGCTGTATGAGGAAATATGATATCATATGCGCGGACGTTCGTGTGTGTGGTTTGACTCTCTCTATCTATCTATCTATCTGTCTATCTCAGTGTCTATCTGTCTGTCTATCTATCTATCTATCTTTATCTGTCTATCTATCTATATATATGTCTACCTAATTATCTGTCTGTCTATCTGTATATCTATTTCTATCTATCTATATAAATCTCTCTCTCTATCCATCCATTCT
>NC_051421.1:31343189-31345689 GCF_015228065.2 Penaeus monodon | reverse complement strand
CTTAATCCGAATTAACGTCAGGATAGTTACTGTGTAATGTCCATAGTCGGATTTTAGATACTGATGAACCATACCAATGTACCACTAGTTCAGCGTCTAACATAAACGTAGAATCACTGATCCAGATAAAACAAACAGAAATCATACACAGAGCGACTCAAAGCAAGAAAACACAGAATCACCGAGTCCAAACCGGAGTTAACAGCATCATCGTGCCTTACGTTCAGCACCCATAGAAAACCACGACACACGGTGACACATAACATGCGAACGTCCGGACCACGCTTGAACTTAAAGGTCATTACCCTTAATACCATATCAAGTAGCAAATGCGGGAAATATACTAATGAAAACACCCATTTTGGTCCTTTACTAGAAGTGAGAAGGGGGAGAGAGAGGAGTGGGGTGAAAGAGAGAGGGGATAGAAACAAAAGTGGGTTAAAAAGATGGGTAACAGAGACTGCGTGGAGAAATTAGAGAGAGTGGGGTGAAAGGCAGGGAGTGGGATAAAGAGAGAGAGAGAGTGGGGTGAAAGAGAGAGGGGAATAGAAACAAAAGTGGGTTGAAAAAGAGAGGGTAACAGAGATTGAGTGGGAAGAAAGAGAGAGAGAGAGTGGGGTGAAAGAGAGAGGGAGTGGGAAGAAAGTGAGAGAGAGAGTGGGGTGAAAGAGAGAGGGAGTGGGATGAAAGAGAGAGGGAGTGGGGTGAAAGAGAGAAGGAGTGAGGTGAAAAAGAGAGATGAGTGAGGTGAAAGAGAGAGAGAGAGTGGGTGAAAGCAAGAGGGGAAAAGAGAGACAGAAGAAAATGGAGATAAACACAGAAATAAGAAATGGGAGAAAGAGAGAGATACAAACACCAACACACTTTACCTTCGTGTAATAATATAAGTACAGCCTTATTTACGAGAATATCAGCACTTCAAAGAAATTAAAATTAAGTAATAAGTAATAATAGGGCCTTGTTTGGATAACGAGGAAGACAAAACAAAACAACAAGAAGTTTTGGTGATGCAATATTTGGAAAGAAATATGAGAGAAATCATTAAATTCAAAGACTCAGGAGATGCTGCCGTTGTTGAGAAAAGTATATAATCACATTCCCTGTATCAAAGAGAATAGTATAAAGATAAGGAATAAAAGGATGAATAGCATATTGCCTAACAAATATAATATAGATCATCTCTTTTTTTTATATAGAAATAGGTATCTTTGAGCGAAGTGAATATTCATATATCATCAGCATTAAAGCCTTATGAGTCTCCAAGAATGCGACGAGATAAGACTTATCCGAATTCCTGAAGACGGCAGATGCAAGGAAGCCCATGTCGAAATGACCCGTAAAAAAGGTCGCGGGCTTTCGAACGAGCACGAATAACATTCAGAGCTGAAATATGTTTGTCCCCGCTGGCGGCAAGCAAGCTGTGTAACCAAACGTAATTGTCGTGTACATTGTAGCGTAAATAAATTCATGTCAGGCTTGGGTAAATTTCCCGGATGTGTTTTCGGTGATTCTCGTCGTGGGAATGTTGATCCGCACGTGCAGGCTTTGGGGGGAAGGGAGAGCAAAGGCGACTTTATTTCGATGTGAAGGAAATTCGTGCAAGTTTTCACTTCATTCGGATGGAAAATGGTGGAGAGATAAGGGGGGAAAAGGAAGGACATGGAGTCAGTGAAACGAATTGCAGAAAATATATTACGAAGACGGCATATCAATATTTGCATACTCACGCATGCATGAAGACGCACACGCTTTCGCACACACACACACCTAAACGTATTACACCCATCTAACACTGTGTATATGTGCATGTATCTATTTCACATCCCTCCACGAGTGTCAATAAAAATCCACAGACCTATACACGTGCGAAATCACCAGCATAGCCACGCAGAGATAAAAATATCCCTTTCGGAAAGGAGTCGTGCCGGAGTCCAGAAGCCAAGGGTCGAGCTATCTTAAATATGCCTCATTGATTCGCGAAAAAGTGCTGGATGGGAAAGTGTCCTTTCTGAAGGGCGGAGGGGGGAGGGGAGGGGACCGTCAGCAGGGAAGGTTTTTGTTTTATTTGCATGTTTCGTTTCGTCTCGTTTTGTGTTTTGCTCTGCTTCGTTTTGGTCTCGTATTGTTTGTCTGTTCTGTGTTTTGTTTTGATTCGTTTTTTTTTCGTTTTGTTTTGCTTCGTTTTTTTTTTTTTTTCGTTTTAGTCCTTTTTGTTTCTTTTTGTTTTGCTTTGATTCGTATTGTTGTTTTATTTTTTTGTCTGGATTCTGTTTTGCTTCGTATTTGTTTTTTTTTCTTTTTCTTTTCGTTTTGTTTCGTTTTGTATTACTTGTTTTGCTTTCCTTCGTTTTATTTTCTTGGTTTGATTTTGTTTGTTTCTTTGTTTTTTTATTTGCTTTGCTTCTTCTGTTCTGTTCTGTTTCGCTCTGTTTTCACTAGGATGGAAAGTATGTACTTGTGTATGTAGGAGGAGGATCGGCATATGTGTGTTGTTGTGTGT
>NC_051421.1:31333318-31335818 GCF_015228065.2 Penaeus monodon | reverse complement strand
GACGAGAGAGTGAATAGAAGAAGAAAAGAATAATGAAATATATATAGAAAACGAAAGAACAGAGTCAAAAGAGAAATGATAAAAGGATAAACAAAACCAATTCATAAAAAAGAGAGAGAGAGAGAGTACTTGAAATGGAATAATGAATGAAAATATAATAATAAAATCTCAGCATAATGGAATATCTTAGTAATATCACATAACCTTTATTTAAAAGATAAAATGCAAGAAAGACTAGAAACGTAGAGCTCTACTGATGTAATATATCGTTAGTTCAAAGGAAAAACGTACGTGTCTTTCTCCCTTCCAAACCTTTCTTAGAAGCTCACTTAACAAACGCAAAGACAACATAGGTTTGTTAAGCGACTGAAGATCACCCTTTCTCCCTCTTGTGAAGGAGGACGTGCGGACTTCCCCAGCCAGGAAGAAGGTAAAATAATGCAACACTTTCTTCAATGCATGACGTGAAGCACCGTTGCAGACATCGTGAAAGGGGTAGTCTGTTATAGACAAGAATGAAACACGAAATTATTTCCACTCTTACTGAAAACTCTATCCAATTATAGCAATTGGGACGTTCTTCTGTGTGTGATTGTTGAGACATTGTTTGAGCATGGTAAAAGATGCACAGTCACTGCGCGTGCTTTAAGGCTCCAGATAAAATATTTCCGAGGAGAAAATGCAATGTAGGAACAAAGCTTGAATTAAAGAGTTTTTTTCCCCTCATTTTTCCTCTAAGGGCATGGAATAATTTGATTGAAATTAATAGCCACTGAAATAGGTAGAAAAAATGTGTGTGTGTGTGTGTGTGTGTGTGTGTGTGTGTGTGTGTGTGTGTGTGTGTGTGTGTGTGAATACGTAATTCTATAATTAACAGGCTATCTCTCATCCTCCGACCCAAACGCTGTATGTCAGATTTGTCAGTGATAATAACTTCTAATGGACACATGTTTGAACAATATTTCTGGCATTACACATGTGCGTTCTCCATGCATGCAGCGTGCGATATCCACATGCAGAGTGCACTGAAAACACAAATCTATAATGTCACAAACCTTGTTAAATCACACGAGCGTAAGATTTATATAACTAACCGCTGAATCATGAACTCTGTTTCCAGCTGTTTTATAAACAATTTTTTTTCTATCTCTCTCTTTCTCTAAAAGTAATAATCTACCCAGTCGAGTGTTGTTCTGACTGTGGTATGACAAAATATATCGAATATGCGTGTATATATAGCCATGAATACCTTTTAACCGTGCAATTGGAATCTCTTAAAATGGAAACAGGGTGCACGGACGTCGAGAATATCCTATGATAAGCAAAGTGTGGTTATTTAGCTTAGTGTATGGGTGTTTGTGAAGGAAAGAGGTTGAAGGAAGGAGGCGAAGGAAAGAGGAGGAGGGGGAGAGGGAGAGAGAGAGAAGAAGGGGGAGGGGGAGAGGAGGAGAGAGAGAGAAAGAGGAGGAGGAGGAAGAGGGGGAGAGTTAGAGGACAAGGGGGAGGGAGTGGAAAAGTGGAGGTGGGAGAGAGAAAGAGGAGGAGGGGGAGGGGGAGGGGGAGAGAAAAAGAAGATGGAGTGGGAAGAAAAGAGGAAGAGGAGGAGGATGGGGAAGGGGAGAGAAGGAGGAGGAAGAGGAGGGAAAGGGAAAGAGAAGGGAGAGGGAAAGAGGACGAAGGGGAGGAAAAGAGGAAAGGAGAGGGAATGATGGAGGAGGCTGAAGAAAGGGAGAGAAAAGGAGGAGGGGAGAGAAAAGGAGAGGAAAGGAGATAAAAGAGGATGAAGAAAGAGACGTAAGAGAGAGAGAAAATAGGAGAGGAAGGGGGGAAAGAGAGGAAAAGGAGGGAAAGATATAAAGAAGAAGAAAGAGAAAGTGGGCAATGAAAAGGAGGGATGGAGAGAGGAGAAAAAACAGAATAAGTGAGGAGGGGAGTAAATGGAGGAGGTAGAGGAAGAGAGGAAAATGAGGCGCGAAAGAGAATGGGGGGAGGAAGAGAGAGTAAAGGAAGGAGGGGGGGGATGGAAAAGGGAAAGGAAAAGATGGGATAGAGGAGAGAGAGAGAGACGAAAGAAAAGGAAATAGACAAGGGACAGAAAAAAATATATGCGTGTGTGTGTGTGTGTGTGTGTGTGTGTACGTTTGGATGTGTGTATGTGGGACGTGTGTGTCTGCGTGTACGTAAAATATAAATCCACAATCTAATAATATACATATGTATTCTATATTATAAAAACAAATAAGTATGAGTGTGTGAGCATATGTGTGTGTGTGTGTGTGTGTGTGTGAGTGTGTGTGTATGCCCGCGTGTGTGTATGCATGTGCGTGAGTGTGTGTGTGTGTGTGTGTGTGTGTATACACGTCTGTGCGTGTGAGTGCATGCGTGCGCCTCTGTGTGCGCCCCAAAAATCTGAACGACCGTCGTATATCTCGATTTGAAACACCATTATCCATAATGGAGACACGTAACGATAAGAAAACACCAGGAAACGCCACAAAAC
>NC_051421.1:31305818-31308318 GCF_015228065.2 Penaeus monodon | reverse complement strand
ATGCTTTTGTCCACATTCACCTGCTGGAATCTTGGCCAGGGCCCCATGAGCATATACTTTCTGCAAAACGGCTGGATACGGTACAGACTTCAAGAGCACCTCTTGCTGTTCTGGGGTGCTAGTGTTAATCCAGTTGTGCACACTCGTCTTCAGTGACAAGGTGATGATTTCCTCCTCTATGGAAAACACAACTGCATCCTTCACCTCATCTCCTTCCTTGAGCAGGGACTTCACAATACCACACTTGGACACATCATCTAGCAAATGACTGACAGGGAGCTGTGCATCCACTCCATGATTTGTCAGTGTCACAATAATCACTTTTTCCTGGATTTCCTTAATGACACCATCAACCTTCTGGCGCATACCCACGACCGTTGCTGAAGGCTTCTCCTCGTGTGGCACCAAACCCCCGTCAATGCGCAGAGTCAGTGTCATATTCCTTTTCTCCGGCTCCACAGTGATGACACGGAACTTGACAACCTGCCCCAGAGTGAAGAGAGCATCCAGACTGGTCACCTTTCTTGAGGTGGCCTGGCTCTTAGGTACAAAGCCCTTCACATCATTGTACATAGCTACCAGCAAGCCAGATTGGTTGATGCGCACAACACACCCCTCTGACACAGTGCCTACCAACTTAGGGTCATATTCCGAGACAATTGGGTATGGTGATTTGACCAGGAGCTTCTTACTCGTGAGGTTGATAATCTTTCTCTGAGGCACCACGTACGTCACGCGGCAATCCAGTACTGAGCCGGGGGGATACTTTTTCTCCGGATTCTTTATCTGCGTGTCCGTCAACATTAGGTAATCAATGTGGCCACTAACTGTCTTGCTGAGGGCCACTTGTGCCCCGTAGTCATTGTAACCCTTGACGGTTGCTTTCAGTTTTGTGCCTACTTCCACCTCGTTGTAGCCAAGTAACTGAAAAGTAGGTAAGGGATGGATGTTGGTTATCTCCAGATTTGAAGTCACTGGTAATAATATATAAATATTATACATAAATGCATATATAAATACATATAAATATATATATATATATATATATATATATGATATATAATATATATATATATCATATATATATAATATATAGAATGTTATATATATATATATATATATAAATATATATATATATTATATATATATATATATATATCATTTATATTATATTATATATTAATATATATCTATATATTATATATTTATTGTGTGTGTGTATATTGTATGATATATCTATATGTGTGTGTGTGTGTGGTGTGTGGTGTGTGTGTGTGTGTGTGTGTGTGTGTGTGTGTGTGTGTGTGTGTGTGTGTGTCTATATAAATTTTATATATATATAAAAAATAAATATATAAATATATATATATATATATATATATATAAAATATATACTATATATATATATATAATATATATAAAAATATAAAATATATATAAATATATATATAATATATATATATATATATAATTATATATATATAATTAATATATATATATTATATTATCTATATATAATATATCTATATATCTATATATTATAATATATATATATTCATATATATATATATTATATCTATAATACAGATATTATAATATCTATTAAATATATTAAATATATATAATAAATATAATATAATATATATAATATATTATATTATAAATATATACTATTATATCTCTATCTATTATATACATATATATATCTATAATATCTATATTAATATATATTATTATTCATATATATATCTTATATATACTTATATATATATATCTTTTATATTATATATATATACTATAATTTATATATATATATCTATTATTATAATATATATATATACATATATATATCTGTCTATGTATATATATAGTTTTTGTTTGTTATTGTGTGTGTGTGTGTGTGTGTGTGTGTGTGTGTGTGTGGGTTGTGTGTGTGTGTGTGTGGTGTGTGTGTGTGTGTTGTGTGTGTGTTTTGTGTGTGTTGTGTGTGTGTGTGTGTGTTATAATATATATATCTATATATATAATATATCATATATATATATATTTATCTATTAAAAATATCATCTTATATATCTATATATCTATATACTTATTAATTTATAATATGTATGAATATGTATGATAATATGATGATATGTATGTATATATATATTATATATATTCATAATATATACATTATATATATATATTATATATTATATATATATATAATAAATAAGTTACTTTTTATCCTAGCTATTAAAATTCTGCATCATATAAAAATCTAAACTGTTAAATCAAACATTAAAATCAATATAAAGGGGGTTTCTCTTTCTTTTCTTTATTTGTTTCAATTTTTGGGGCAGAACTGCTATGTGTTTGCCCGTTTGAACAATATAATTTATTAATATTTAATTAAGCATTTACTATAAAATTTTTCATTTTGTTTTACATCATAAACGTTAGACAGTCGACATTATCACTTAGATATACATTTACTTAAACATCTTTTTTTTAT
>NC_051421.1:31298052-31300552 GCF_015228065.2 Penaeus monodon | reverse complement strand
TAGGCCTACACTGATTTCACCTCTAACCTCCATTTTCATATTTAATTATTTAAACAACTTCCTAGGTCATCCCACACACCTCTTGCACCCAGGGTTGACTATAGAGGAGATAACCTGGTGGGCAGATCCTCATATATGGCTGTCCTAAACTGTGCATGTAAAAGGCCTTATGCCACTCTCACAGTCTGACCAGTGGTTGGACATATGGTTCTGCCACCTGTACCAGATGATTCAGCACAAGGAACTGTTTTGTGTTAAAGGTTTCAAGACCAGACTACAAGGCACAGGATGGCATAGAGGTTTCACTTCCATAAAGTAAGACCAGCAGTATCAGGGCCCAGAAGTCGTGTAGCTTGATCCTTCTGCACAGGTACCAGCATCACTAAATACTTGTCGACCGAGTTCATATGAGGAGTACTACACTACACTATACAGACCTTCATTATTCTACCAAAAGATTCCATTTACTGCTTAATACCATAAAACAGATATTTCTCTCTTTAGTCTTTTCATTTATCTTTATTTTTCATTCATAATCCTCTTTTGCAAACTACATAACTTACAGAGAAATACCCCTTAATTACCTTTCCCATAATATTCTTCACACCAGCCCTCCTTGGAGAAATTCCAAGCCCTTCCTATTTTTATTTTCCTTCTGCAAAACAGATCACTTACCTTTCTTCCAACTGCCCATGTCCTCAATACTGGCCACAGAGGTTACCACAAACTGCCCAGGTCGGTATAAGTCTTGCAACGCGCTTACTTCTTCATCCTCTTGGCTCTCTCCCTCTGCCATCTGCAGGTGGAGTCAAGGATGGATTGGCAACTCATGAAGAGTTTGTATTGTCACATTTGAACTGAACTCTGGCTATTAAGTCAATTTAAGCCTACTGTTTAGCACACAAAGCCTTGCCCCCATGTAGCATGAAGCTCCATGCCAGCCAGAATTGAGTCTTGTAATGCCATTGCATCCTAGAGTATGCAATGGGTTAGATATCCAATTGGCTTTGATAGTAATAGTACTATTAATAATAGATGACTGACATACTGGCAATACTAAATATTTGTAGAGCTTTCACATATTACATACTTACTGAAAAAAACAATCCTTCAAAATTCCAGTCATACATTAGCAATTTATATCACTCATTCCCATACTCTCAAGTCACTCTACTAACACAATATTCAAACATTCTAATCCAAATACCAACCTTCTTCACAAGCTCTGTGTATGCTTTGCTGATCTTCGTGATGGGCACAGTGCCGGACAAACGGTGGGGGAGGCTGACCTTCAGCTCATAATCGTGCACTTCTTGTATACATCCCAAGATTACCTGACCTTCTACGATGTTCTGTGTAAATATTTCAGATTTTTTAGGATAAATAAACAACATTACATAAAAAAATATATATATACATAGCTATATATCTATATATCTTCCTTCCATAGAATCTTACAATCTCTTCTTCTTCTTGCACATGGAACAATACTCAAATATATTAAGTAATCATACACTAAAAAAAAAACGAACTGCCTTACATCATAGAGTAACGGTGTGTGTTGTACATCTGTTAATTTTTTGTGCTCTGCTTTAAGTTTCTTGAAGCCAAGTTCCCCCTTATTACCCTTGGCCTTTTTCTTCTTGACTTTGCTTTTCTCAACAAATGGTTTTACCTGTAATAAAAAATATACAAGATCAGAAACCTCAAGACATCTTTTTTTCTCGTAATTCTAGACTAGGAATTGTGTGACTTTTGTATGGCCTTTCCTCTTCGAAAAGTAATCTACATAACAATAGGCAAATGAAAATGCAAAAGTAGTAACATGAATAATTCACTTATTTGTTATATCATTTTACTTATAATTTATACCAAATATATCATGTGTCGACTAAAATACTTCAGCAAGAGGAATATAATCAACTTACCGAGAACAAATCTCGCTCTTTCCCCGGGATCACCATCTTGTGCTAATCTACGAATCTGTGGAGTAGAAATAAAAACATCATCCTTTATTAATCTCTTTTTCTTTAAAGTCTTTTTGAGTTGCACCTAAAAATATGAATGCCTAAGTAAAAGGGGGAAAAAAAATAAGAAGTTACTGTAAATAAAGGAAGTTATGTACAAATAAAAATATTTTTTGGAACAAGTGACCAAACATGTTTTTATCAAATTTTGCATTTGTTTAAACATTCATATACACCATAATCATTAATATCAAAACTCTTTGTCCCTAATTTACGGGAATATACACAACTATCTGTGGTCTTGCAAAGAAACTCACAGTACTGTTTAAGTACAAGACACTTTGAGATAATGAGGTTAGTTAACCTTTGCAGTATGGATGCACCAAGCAGGGACAACCTGATGTTATTCTTGTGGGGACAAAAATTTGCAGTTGTCGGTACAAAAATCAATCTGTAGACACAAATAATAATACCACAATAAGGGAAGAGATCAATGAAAGAACCGCCCACAGTCTAAGTTCACTCAGTTCCCC
>NC_051421.1:31291533-31297952 GCF_015228065.2 Penaeus monodon | reverse complement strand
AATATTAAAATAATATATTTTATATATAGATATTAAAATTATATATTATAATTTTATTTTATATATAAAATATATATATAAAAATATATATATTAATATATATTTAATATAATATAAAATATATATTATTATATATTATATTTTAAATTATTATAAAATTATAATAAAATTATATATATATATAATATATTTTATATATATATAATATATATTATATTATAATATATATATATATGATTATGTAAAATTTTGTGTGTGTGTGTGTGGGGTAAGACTAAAAACCCCAAAACCAGAAAAATTTGTAGGCAAAAGAATTTAAACCCAAAACCCTGGGGGGGTTTTGGGCCCGGGCCCGCAGGTGTGGGTATTTTAAATATTGTATATATACAACATCCTTTAATATAAAATATACATACATCCCAAAATACACAAAACATATAAAATACAAAACCCATAACCATATACATAAAACTTTACATATACAAACCCCAAATACACATCCCCCCAAAACACATAACATCCACATACCATACCTACACATACCACACATACACATACACATACAAAACCCATCACTATTTTTTACATACATACATACATATATTTTAATAATTATATTTTATATATATATATATATTATATGTGTGTGTGTGTGTGTGGTGGGTGTGTGTGTGGTGTGTGTGTGTGTTTTTGTGGGGTTTTGTGTGTGTGGCATAAATATTTTCATGTTTGTGTGTGTGTGATATTATATATATTATATATATATATATAATTATATATATATTATTTTATATTATATATACATTTTATTTATAAATATTATATATATATTTATATATTTATAATATATAAAATTGTATGTGTTTTTAAAAAATATTATTAAAATTATATATTATATATATATATATATAATAATAGGGTTAAATATATATTTTTTATATTTTAAATTTTTATATATATATAATATATATAAAATAATAATATATATATTTTATATATATATATATATGTATGAAAGGAAATGTATAAACCCCAACACACACGTTTTATTTTTTCTACAAATTTAAAAAACTAGAAAATAGTTCTTTTTCCCCCAACACAGGCTTTGATACGAAACTTTCTCTTTTTTTTTTTTTCCCAAGAAAAACCAAACTAACCTTCCCTCATCCTCCTGATCTCCCTGGACCGTCGCAAAAAAACCCAGACACCCCTTAAGAAGAGTCAGCTTCCGCTAGTCCACGCACCTTCCCCCGTTACATTTACGGGCCCTGATTTTCCACTTTCCGCAGTGTTTTTGCTGTTTTCATCCCCTTTCTTTTTTCTGTTATTTTATATTCCCCGTGTGTTTTTCACCCAAAACCACATCCCTCACAGCTTTTCCTCTTTTTTTTCATCACGAGGGAATTTTGGTTTTGTACACTGTCTTCACGACCAAAAAAAATATTTTTCCATTCGTTTCCCCTTATCAGTTCTCCCAAAACAAAATATAATTTTACATACAAACTGTAAACACACACCCCAACACACACACACACACACACACACACACACACCCCAAAACACACAAAACCCCACACCCCACACAAAGATATTATATTTTATATATATATATAAAATATAATATATATATATATATATTTATATATATATATGTGGTGTGTGTGTGTGGTGTTTTGTGTGTGGGGGTGTGGGTGTGTGTGTGTTTTGGTTTTTGTTGTGTTTTTTGGTTACATGCGTGTATTTTCTTGTATTATGTATATGTTTTTTATATATATATATATATATTTTAAAATATATATTATATAATATATTATATATATATATACATATATATAAATTATAATATGTATATTTAAAATATCTAATACTATTTTATCTTATATTATAATATATATATAATATAAAATTATATAATATATATATAATATATATATATGTAAAGGTATATGAAATATTTTAATGTATATTATAAATATACATAAAAATATAAATATAAAAAAATAAAAAAAAATTAAAAATTATCAATAAATATATTTAAATAAAATATAAATATATATTATATATAATATATATTTTATTTACTTATAAAATTTTAATATATAATATTATAAAATAAAATATAATATATGTGTGTGTGGGGTGTGTGTGTGGTGTGTGTGGTGTGGGTGGGGTGTGGTGTGTGTGGTTTTGGGGTTGCGTGGTGGTGTGTGTGGTGTGTGTTTGTTTTACATGGGGTGAAAATTTATATATGTGTGTTTATTTATATATATATTTTTAAAATTTATATATAATATTATAAAATTATATAAAATAATATATTTATGTATAGTAATGTATAAAATATTTTTCTATAATATTATATATAAAATTAATATATATATATCTATATATTAATTTTGAAAATAAATATATTTAAAGTATAATTTATATATTATATAAAATAATATTTTATATATGTATGTATTACCCCTTTTAAAACATAGTATATAAAATATATATATATATAAAATATATATATATATAATATTATTTAAAATTTAAAATCTATATATTATATATATATAATTGTGGTGTGTGTGGGGTTGGTGTGGGTGTAGTTTTTGGGTTTTCTTATATATTTTTTATATTATATAAAATATTATATATTTTATATTATATTGTATCATTTATTTTTAATATAATATATATATATATATAATTTTAAAATATATTATATATCCGTATTTTTAAAATATATATATATATATATATATTAGTTTATATAATATATTTATCTATTAAAATCTGTATCCCTACATACCTTTGTGGTTTTATTTTAAAATATAAACTATTTTTTAATTATATATCTATATTATATTATTTACTATTTATTTCCATAAATTTAAAATGTATCTATATACATAATATATATATATATAATTATTATTATTATTTTAAAAGGGTTGTATGTTGTAAAAATATATTTTTTTTATATTATATATTATTTTTATTTTAGTATGTAAAACATGCATAGATACATACATATATAAAAAATATATATATATATATTTTATATTATTAATATATATTATATATGTTTTCCAGAATACTTTACATACATATATATATATAAAATATATAAAATAATATTATATTATTTATATATAATATATATAATTACATATATATTTTAATATATTATAGATATTATAATATATATATTTTATATTATATATGTGTGTTGTGGGGTGTGTGTATGTATTATATATATATAGAAAATATATATATATATATATATATATTTTAAAATTATATAATATATAAAATAATATATTGTATGTATGTATTTTTAAATGAAATGATAATAATTTTATTTTATAAAATATATATATATATAAATAATAAAATATATATAATATATATATATATAATATATATATGTAAAACTGCATACAACATCATTATAATATACATAATATATAAATATATTTTATACTCAAATTTAAAATATATTATATATAATATATATAAAAATTATATAAAAATTAATATATATATGTAAAATAATATATATTTTTAAAATTATATTATATATATTATATATATTTGTATATTTTATATATATATATTATAATTATATATGGGTGTTTTTATATATAAAATATATATTATATATATATATATATATTTTATATAATATATTTTAAAATATATATTATATGTGGCGTACAAAGGATTCTGCCCTGAAACATTTCCCTTCCCCTTTCTTTTAAAATTTTTTTCGGCGATATTCCAGGGAAAGTGTCATTCTTGAAATTTGAAGTTTTTAAATATTGAAAATTTTCCCCGATGCGAGGGAAACTGCGGGAAAGGAAAAAAAGAGAGTAAAGGTTTCCATGCACCGTGGGTTTCCCCAAAAAATAGAGTTTACCTTTTTTACGGGCGGGTGCGGAAACTTTCTTAAATTGGTAAATTGATTCTGTTATTTTTTTGCTAATTTGTCATGTTTTTTTGGGGAGTGGGAGTTTCCATCACCCTTCCATGCACTTGTCTAATTAATATCAAAATTATGAATAGTCCTAGCTGCTTCCCAAAAAAAAAAAAAATTAGAAATAATAAAAAATTAAAAAAAAAAAAAAAAAAAAAAAAAAAAAAAAAAAAAAAAAAAAAAAAAAATAATTAAAAATAATAATAATAAAATAAAAATAAAAATAATAAAAAATAATAATAATAAAAATTTAAATAAAAATAAATAAATAATAAATAAATAAATAAAAAAAAAAAAAATATGAAGGATACCCAAAGCGTCTTTTTGAGGGATTTTTCCTTTGCTAAATGTATTTTTTCCCTCTCTCAGTTGTCATTGGTGGGGAAAATTGACCATGCTGTGAACCCACACCCCTGTGTAACAAAACACCAGCACGCTTTAATTTACCTTTGGGTTTGAGTTTTTTTTACTTGTCGACGCCCAAAAATTTATGTTGATTTAGACAGGGAATGAAACCCCGTGTCGGGGCCCTCCCGGGGCCCTTTCGAGCAGAGTCGCGTTATTGTCGAGCCCTTTTTGGGATTTATAACCGGGACCGTTTTTATTTTTTTTGCTTCGTAGGTTTTTGTGGGTGGACCAAGAGGGATTAGTTGAATTTTTCGCAAAATATCAATCCATCGTTGTAAAGGGAAGAAGAAATTTGTCTAGTCAGTCCCAAAAATTAAAGCAAAAAGTAAAGGCCATGAGGGGGTTGGGTTTAAGGGAGTGGGGAAATTAAAAATTTTTTAAATATTTATTGAAACTTTTCCCTGCCGCGTAAAACACCGGGTAAATTACGGCAATCCCAGAATACGCATACCCGAAAGGGGGGGGTTTTTTGGAGGAAAAAACCCCATGTTTTTTTGGGTTTTTTTTTTTTTCCTTAAAGCGATTTTTGGATTTACAAAATGATTAAGGGTTTTAAAAAAAATAAATGTGCAAGAATCAAAGGTCATTGCTTGTGGCCAAAAAAGGGAAAAAAAGAGGTAACGATTCGGAAAAAATGGGACGCGGAAGGGAAGAAGAGAAGGAAAATATATAAAAACAATATAAATATAACGAGTTATATTCCTTTTTTTACAAGGATATTTTTAGGGGGTGACATGCTGTTTTATTTTTGCCCTTTTAAATGAAAACCCCCATGTGCAAGGAATGGCCGGGGTTTCCCTCCCCTGGCGGCGAGGGGTTTTAACGCAGGGCAGCAAGGGTTGCCAAAACGAGATCGCGACCCCTGCGCCCCAAAAAGGACAGGGGGGAGGGAAAAACAGACCCTAGAAATTTTTCTAGGGAAAGGGGGCCGCCCTGCCCTTGGGGGCCCCATCCCCTCTTACGACAACATCCGAGCAAAAGGGGTGGGGAGGGAGAATTAAAAATCCTGTTAAAATACAAAGCGGGCCATATGGTTCTTAAGTCATGTGGGAAAATAAAAAATGGGAAATTTAAGGTTTTTTGAAACCTTCAATTGTCCTTTACGAGATGTTAGGGAATTTTACAAACCGGGGCCAAAATACATATTTTTTTTTGTTTTTTTAAACAAGTAAATTTGTTTTTAGTTTTTTTTCCGTCCCAAATTTTTCAACTTTTTTTGTTGGGGTAATATTTTGTTTTTGTACTAAGCAAACTAATTTAAAACTTGTCAAAGCTTTTTTAAAAAAATTAAGGGTTTGGGGTTTAAATTTAATATTCATTTTGTTGTGGTAAAAAAGGCCCCCAATTTAAAACTTTTTTTGCTTTCCCTTTGGGTAATGAAAAAAGAAAAGAACAGTGTAAAAAAAATATTTTGTATTTTTTTGATGTAATTTTGGGGAGCATTTCTATTTTTGTACAGGGAAAACAGCCGTACTTTACGTAAAAACCCAAATTTTATATCTTGTAATCAAAAACATTGAGAAAAAAAAATTGAAAATTTTAGGACGTTTTTCGCTGCCCCCATGGACAATGTTTGGAACAGCCGGGGGGGTTTTTTTGTTGTTTGTTTTTTTTTTTTGTTTATCGGAATGGTGGTTTTGGGGAGATGGAAAATGCTGTTGGGTTTAAAATGACCCACTGAGGGCCCCACCCCGGCGTCTCCCAGCGTCATCCCCGGGGTACTGGGGTCCACCATGCCCCCTTTCCCCCTACTGGTTTTTGTCCTTTTTTTCCCTTTTTTTTCGTTTTGCTCTCTTCTTCTTCTCCCTTTGGGGCCCTCCCTTTCCCCCCTTGGTCTCCCCTCTTCCTCTTTTCCCCTTCTTTTTCTGCCGGGGGTTTCCCTTGGTTCTCTATCCCCCCTTTTGCTTTTTCCCCTTTTTGCTTTCTACCACAAATTTTTGGCCTTCGCCTCGCGGGCGTCCTCCGCTCGCTTTCAATGTCTTCCACACTTCCTTGCTTTTCCCCCTTTCATCATCGGACCAAAAACTGCCACAGGGTCCCCCTC
>NC_051421.1:31279033-31286533 GCF_015228065.2 Penaeus monodon | reverse complement strand
AACATATATAAAAATATAAAATTAAAAAAATTTAAATATACATAAAATAATAAAAAAAAATAATAAAATTTTTTTTTTTAAATAAATTATATATCTATAAAATATAATTAATATTTAATATATAGTATACTATATATCACTTAATACAAAATTTAATAAAATTTATATACAATTTTATATACATATTTCTATAATCATAATAATCAACTATATTCTACTTAAATCATAATAATATATATATTAAAATTTAATTATAGTAATATTATTTTATATATGTATATATGTTAATTTTTTAAATCAATGGTATATAATATGTATATTTATATGTTAATGCATATATAGATATTTTACCATATCTATTGAAATAAATAAAATATTATATATAAAATAATATGTATATATGCTTATATCTATGTATAATATATATATATTATATATTATGTATGATTTATATATTTTCAAATTTATAAATTATATTTATATCTATTATTATTAGATATATAATATATATAAAATATATATATATATTTATATATAATATATCCATAATTAATAATTACTTAGATATAATTATTATTTATATATTGATATATTTAAGAATCAATATCTATGAATATAATTATGATATATAATATATTTAAAATTTCATATTTATATAATACATTAAATATTGTATATATCATATTATATAATATAATAATTATATATTATATATTTATAATTATATATATATATATATTTATATATATATATATAGTATATATATATATTATATATATTTATATATAATTATATTATATATATATATATATATATATACTATATAATATACTATATATATATAATATATTTATATATATATATATATATCATATTATATTATATATATATATATATTCATATATATATAATATTAATATTATATATATATTTTATATATATAATATATATATATATATATATATATTATATATATTTTATATATATATATATATATATATAATATATATATATATATATATATATATATATATTATATATTTATATTTTATATATATATATTTATATATTATAATTTATATATATTTTTCTTATATATATATATTATATATATAGTCTATATACTTTTATTTATGATAAAATATATATATATATATATATATATATATATATTATGTTATATATATACATATATAATACATATAAAATATATTGACAATGTGAAAGTATGATGAGTGATCTCAATACAGTGTATGACGGTGATGCGTCTGTAAAAACACAATGAATCAATAATCTCTTGTATTGTGAAGTATATCTTTATATTTTTTATTATAAAATATATATATATATATATGTATATATATATATAATATATATATATATATATATATATGTATTACATATACATAATACAATATACATATACATTACATATACATATACATATAATTTACATATACATATACTTTGTTCTTGTGGCATAGTGTTTTATACTTTATATATTTTTATATTATTATCATATAATATATATAATATATTTTTCATATACTGTATATATTATATAATATTATTATATATAATATTGTATATGTATTATTATAATATGTATATATATATATACATGTATTAATAGTATATATGTATGTATTACATATGTATTACTATATGTGTCTATAATATATGTGTATATACGTGTACATGTGTATAATATATACATATGTATAATATATATGTGTGTAATGTGTACATGTTTTATTATTAGTATATAGTATATGTATTTGTAGTATATATTATGTGTGTGTGTATTATATTATGTGTATTTATTCTATACATATACTTACTATTACTATGTTAAATTACATGTGTTGTGTTTTGTGTGTATTATGATATATAATAGTTTATTATTGTAATCTATATGTATATATATGTTAATATGTATATTATTATGTGTGTATGTGTGTGTGTATGTGTGTGTGTATGTGTGTGTGTATTGTGTGTGTGTATGTGTGTTTTGTGGTGTGTGTGTGTGTGTGTGTGTGTGTGTGTGTGGTGTGTGTGTGTTGTGTGGTGTGTTGTGTGTGTGTGTTGGTGTGTGTGTTGTGTGTGTGGTGTGTGGTGTGTGTTCTCTCTCCTCTCTTTCTCTGTAAAATTGCACGACAAAAAATTTGCAATTTTTTATTGAAAATAGCACTGTCAACATCAGTCAATCCTTCGTTAATATTTTTTTTTTTTCACAATTGTGACAGAAACCATAAGAACTTTGTTTATCCGGAATTCACACTGAAATCGTTATCCACATTTACTGGGTACCAAAAACTAACAACAGACCATATCATACTGTCAGATATCAAGAAAATGGAGATCTCAGTATAAAACAAATGTTCTAAGGGACCCAAATTCATTTTTATTTGGTTCTATACGACTCACATTTTCAATTAAATGCATTACACTGAATGTGATATCTTACAATTAGCTTTTAATATAACAATCAATTTGTCAACATTATTCATACCTTAGACACAACAGTATCAACAGCTGTCCCAGGAATCACCATGGACATGTTGGTGGTGGAAATGAGGGGCAGCGTGGCCTCCCTCACTGCCTTTGGCTTGGCAGACAGGACCACATTCCACCAGCCCTTCTCACATCGCCGCTGATCTTGGTCACCATGCACGCAACACATTTCCCCACCCACAATGTCTGTAATGTTGAGGAATGTCATAAATTTTAGGATAATGCTGAAGTGAAGTTTATATAGTTGTCACTAGCAAGGAAGTTGAAACATGGATAAGGTGATCTTGACTAACTAAGTGGCCTGAATAGTAGACCAGATGAAAGTAGCAAGAGCTACTCTCTCTCTAATGAACTCTAAGAGGAATGAGATAATGAATCAGAGATAACAAGAGCTTAAATGTGAGGAGAATTAAATGCAATGTAAACAACTTTTGTTTTTTCAATGGATTCAGATCCCATGACACACCTCCCCTAGAGATACTGTAAAAGTTTCCACCCACCTTGGCTGCTTTGTGGGGTAAGAACCCCCCCGATAGTGCAATGCCTGTGTCCATGATAAGCCGTGTCCTCTACGCTGGCCACAGCACAAGGCAGCACAAAGCCCACTTCCAGAGTGGCGCATTGAGTGATGAGTTTACTCTTGGCATCAGCGAGAGACTTACTGAAAAAACTGTTTAAGTCAGTTTGTATCATTGAATATTGACAATCTACAATATAAAAGGATTTACTTTCCCATGTACTAGTTCATATAAGTTTCTCTTTCTACTTTCTACTTTTCCTACTTTCTTTCTGCCTTTTCCACATACAATACATCAAATCCTCTTTCTACTAGGCCTACACTGATTTCACCTCTAACTCCATTTCATATTTAATATTTAAACACTTCCTAGTCATCCACACACTCTTGCACCCAGGTTGACTATAGAGGAGATAACCTGGTGGGCGATCCTCATATATGGCTGTCCTAAACTGTGCATGTAAAGGCCTTATGCCATTCTCACAGTCTGACCATGGTTGGACATAGGTCTGCCACCTGTACCAGATGATTCGCACAAGGAACTGTTTTGTGTTAATAGGTTTCAGACCAGACACAAGCACAGGATGGCATAGAGGTTTCACTTCATAAGTAAGACCAGCAGTATCAGGGCCCAGAAGTCTGTAGCTTGATCCTTCTGCACAGGTACCAGCATCACTAAATACTTGTCGACCGAGTTCATATGAGGAGTACTACACTACACTATACAGACCTTCATTATTCTACCAAAAGATTCCATTACTGCTTATACCATAAACAGATATTTCTCTCTTTAGTCTTTCATTTATCTTTATTTTTCATTCATAATCCTCTTTTGCAACGACATAATTACAGAGAAATACCCTTAATTACCTTTCCCATAATATTCTTCACACCAGCCCTCCTTGGAGAAATTCCAAGCCCTTCCTATTTTTATTTTCCTTCTGCAAAACAGATCACTTACCTTTTTTCCCAACTGCCCATGTCCTCAATACTGGCCACAGAGGTTACCACAAACTGCCCAGGTCGGTATAAGTCCTTGCAACGCGCTTACTTCTTCATCCTCTTGGCTCTCTCCCTCTGCCATCTGCAGGTGGAGTCAAGGATGGATTGGCAACTCATGAAGAGTTTGTATTGTCACATTTGAACTGAACTCTGGCATTAAGTAAACTTTAACCTACTGTTTTAGCAAACAAAGCCTTGATCCCATGTAGCATGAAGCTCCATGCCAGCCTGAATTGAGTCTCGTAATGCCTTTGCATCCTAGGAGTATGCAATGGGTTAGATATCCAATTGGCTTTGATAGTAATAGTACTATTAATAATAGATGACTGACATACTGGCAATACTAAATATTTGTAGAGCTTTCACATATTACATACTTACTGAAAAAAACAATCCTTCAAAATTCCAGTCATACATTAGCAATTTATATCACTCATTCCCATACTCTCAAGTCACTCTACTAACACAATATTCAAACATTCTAATCCAAATACCAACCTTCTTCACAAGCTCTGTGTATGCTTTGCTGATCTTCGTGATGGGCACAGTGCCGGACAAACGGTGAGGGAGGCTGACCTTCATCATCATAAATCGTTATCCAAATCTTCCCAATTTGTGTAAATATTTCAGATTTTTTAGGATAAATAAACAACACAGTTAAATAACATCAAATGTCAGAACTGGATAGCTTAACTTAGCTGTTAACATTATATAAAAAAATATATATATACATAGCTATATATCTATATATCTTCCTTCCATAGAATCTTACAATCTCTTCTTCTTCTTGCACATGGAACAATACTCAAATATATTAAGTAATCATACACTAAAAAGAAACGAACTGCCTTACATCATAGAGTAACGGTGTGTGTTGTACATCTGTTAATTTTTTGTGCTCTGCTTTAAGTTTCTTGAAGCCAAGTTCCCCCTTATTACCCTTGGCCTTTTTCTTCTTGACTTTGCTTTTCTCAACAAATGGTTTTACCTGTAATAAAAAATACACAAGATCAGAAACCTCAAGACATCTTTTTTTCCCGTCATTCTAGACTAGGAATTGTGTGACTTTTGTATGGCCTTTCCTCTTCGAAAAGTAATCTACATAACAATAGGCAAATGAAAATGCAAAAGTAGTAACATGAATAATTCACTTATTTGTTATATCATTTTACTTATAATTTATAACAAATATATCATGTGTCGACTAAAATACTTCAGCAAGAGGAATATAATCAACTTACCGAGAACAAATCTCGCTCTTTCCCCGGGATCACCATCTTGTGCTAATCTACGAATCTGTGGAGTAGAAATAAAAACATCATCCTTTATTAATCTCTTTTTCTTTAAAGTCTTTTTGAGTTGCACCTAAAAATATGAATGCCTAAGTAAAAGGGGGGAAAAAAAATAATAAGTTACTGTAAATAAAGGAAGTTATGTACAAATAAAAATATTTTTGGAACAAGTGACCAAACATGTTTTTATCAAATTTTGCATTTGTTTAAACATTCATATACACCATAATCATTAATATCAAAACCCTTTGTCCCTAATTTACTGGGAATATACACAACTATCTGTGGTCTTGCAAAGAAACTCACAGTACTGTTTAAGTACAAGACACTTTGAGATAATGAGGTTAGTTAACCTTTGCAGTATGGATGCACCAAGCTGGGACAACCTGATGTTATTCTTGTGGGGACAAAAATTTGCAGTTGTCGGTACAAAAATCAATCTGTAGACACAAATAATAATACCACAAATAAGGGAAAGAGATCAATGAAAGAACCGCCCACAGTCTAAGTTCACTCAGTACTCCTGAGTTTCAGCTCTATCTTAGTGTGCATACTGAGATCAATACAATCTTTGCTGTGGGGTGTTGGAAGGCAGAACCCCCAACACCTCTCCCTTCGACAATGCAAAAAGGGTACACCCTGTCACGGCAACTTAGACTGTTGAAAAAATGTTGTGATATGAAGTTGGGGTCTTTGTCTATGGTGAATGTAACCATACTGTAAAGAAATACCAAGAGTTTTATGGACTCAACAAATAAATTTTGCTAACATCTATGAACACTAATCTATGTGCCTATGATGTTTTCATGGATGTATGTCATGTTGCCTGAAATGCTACAGATGAAAAGTCGCTAAAATAGTATAATTCTGTTCATTATAGGCAAAGTTTACCTTGTACCATACAGCTGTGTAACATTCAAACTATACCAAAGATTTCAGAGGATTCATAAGGTCAAATGGACCACTGCCACAGAGGGTATCCTACATGTAAAAAGATGAATACTCATGGGAGATTTTCAATCAAACCCTTTGACCCTCTCAGATTTAAGGTATTTTTGCTAATTCCTAGACCTTTCCAAACTGGAGGAAGAAATATTGGGTGCCTCCTATTTCTCTCAGAGAAACATCAAGGGAATATAAATTGATTTTATATGTATCTTATTTTTGTTTGACACCTTCATTTCAGTTTTCTATAAAAATTTATGGGCTATTTGATATCACTTATATATTTCATTTACTGACACGATATATAATGGCATGATACAATACCAGCATATATGGTATGTAAAACACTAGATTTACTGATAATCGTATCGACTCGTGCGTCTGGCAGTGTGCCTTGTATCTTTGGGGCAAGTACTGTGGTTTTGAACTTATAATGCATACAGAAGACACCTATAGTTTCTCTTGGTTCCCCTGATTTCCTGCAGGAGAGAGAATTCTGATTCCTTTGAACAGATCACATTTACAATACTTAGTTGCTCTGCCTTCAAACACGCCACTTATTCACACACACCACTTCTAAAGCTCAGTAATACACCTGCAAAGAACCAGGCGCCTCATACATCGATATCAAGACAAGCCTAACTCACAAATTACAAACACCAGAGCAACACAACAAACACACCCGAAGTTTTTCATTTCTGGCTCTGAGCTAATAACTTTGTTATTTTCGAGTTGTGACGGAAATACACAGTAGATAAGTTCCTTAGATTTATTTGCTCTATCGTTTGCATATATTATTTTCTATATAAAAGACAGCTGTAAGGAAATAGACCTTTATCTCTACGCCTACGTCACCCTTTAAACCCGACCCTAAAAACTATAATTCACGATATAATTACACTCTTTCACTCTTTCTCCTTTTTCTTATTTGGGGTTAGACTATAGGGGCTACATCCCCTTGACCCTTCTTCTTCTGTATATTTCATAGCCATAAAATACACTACAATACCGTCTATATCACCTAGACCCTTAAACCTCCTTTCTTCTGCTTTTCTCTATAGCTATAACATACACTATAACATTATCCATATCACCTGAACCCTTACCTCCTCTCCTTCTTATTTTCCTGATAGATTACACGTAATTAATTATATTTATCTCGCTGTAGAAATATACTTCCTCTGCGTCCAGCTGCGACCCACGTGAAGACGCAGCAGACGCACTTGTTTT
>NC_051421.1:31264033-31274033 GCF_015228065.2 Penaeus monodon | reverse complement strand
TGAGTTGTATAGATCCCTGTAAAAGTACTCACTATTCTTATGATTTCATTCTTATTGTATGTACTTCTCCATCTGGTTTCTTTATTGCATACAATTGATTTCTCCCTATACCGAATCTCTTTTAATGTTTTCATGCTAGTACCTGATATCACTGTTTCATTTATTATTGAGTATTGAATTTTCCCTACATCTTCCCTTTTCTTTTTATTTATAGTCTTTGTTTAGTTCGGCTAATTCTATCTTGTCCCTGATTGACGATATTTTCATGACCCTACGTTTTTGCATAAGCTCTTTAGTTTCTACCGAGAACTTGCTGGAGCTTTGCTTGACGTTCTTACCGCCTACTTCTAGTGCAGATTCCTTATGATGTCATTGAACTGTTGTTGATTTGGTCAATGTGAGATCTTTGTCGCTGAGAAGTGAATATCTGTTTTGGATGTTAAGGTTAAATTCTGTCGCTCTGGTCTTCAAGTTAGCTAAATTTGGCTGTGGTTTTCCTATGAGTTTACTCCTTTCCCTTCTGAGGTGTAATTTAATTTGGCCTCTGACCATGGTCGCTGCCAACATTTACTTCATTAATAACTTCCACATTTTTACTATATCGCGTCTATTTGAAATTATGAAGTCAATTTCGTTTTTGATGTCAGATGGCGACTTCCAAGTCCACTTCCGCTCTAGTCTTTTTTCGAAGAATGTATTCATGATATTGAGTGATCGAACCTCCGCAAAATCAACTAGCATTTGTCCCCTCTCATCCCTAGTACCTATTCCGTGATTCCCATGCGTTCCCTCCTGTCTTTTTACCTATTTTTGCATTAATATCTCCCATTATTGTGAAATGGGTTTTTACTCTCTCGCTGGCTAAATGACCATCTTCTTAGAAGCTCTCTATTTTTTCATCACTGTGGCTGCAGGTTGGAGCATAGATTTGAAAAAATCTTTAAGTTGTACCTATTGTTTAGTTTTATTGCTACTGAAGCCACTCTTTTGCTTACACTAAAGAATTCCACGTTATTCTTTTCTAAACGTTTGTGAACTAAGAGGCCTACCCCTAATTCCTGCTTGCTACCCTGGGGTTTATCTCTCCAATGGAGCAAATGTCCATTTAGTATCTTCTGTTCTTCGCCTAGTCTGTCTAACCTCACAGAGTCCTACAATATCCCATTATGATGAAAGAAAGTTCCTCAAGTAATGCTGTAAGTCGGATTCAGTTCTCATTGTCCTTATATTATATGTGCAAAGGTTCATCAACGTGGGGCGGCTGTTGTTGTCCGGGAATTCTTAGCACCCTCTGCTGGACACGGTCCTGATGCGCCGTAACCAGGGGCTCCCTTCGCCTCGGGGAATGAGGGCGTTTTCTCTGTTTGTGCGGTCAGTTTTTTTGATTGAGAGGTATTAGCCGAGTTTTCTCCGACTTACTGGCTTAGGTGTATCTTTTGGGGGAGGGGGGAGTTAGTTTAGCCGGAATGCCACTGATAAGCCCCTCCAGCAGGGTTGGCTCTGTCTAGCCGTACTTATCTGTCGCCACGCACGGCCTGCTCACTACACCAGGGTATACTCCCGTGAGCATGGGCTTAACTATCAGAAGTGTGTATATGTGATTGTATTTTATACACTGATTTATTTATGTGCATGTACGCCAAGTGCAGACACAGTTGTTCACCTGCAAATGCTACGCATATGTTCATTTTCTTGCACATGCACACGCAAGCATACACCTTTACAAATGCTCCCTTGTATGTGATATGCATACACACGCTTACATTATACGTAACTACATACGAGCCTCGTGTACCCATGTATAGACGCATGCGCACATCACATGCGCATACACACGTGCATACTCACCCCCATGTATGTGAGCACACACCTGCGCATACATCCTGTGCATCTGCTTATGACTGTATATACACACATAAAAATAGCAATGCGTATGCTGACGCACACGTATATGCGCACATACGTTTGAACATACTCATGCATACACATATACATGCACGCATATGTATACATATACATACATACACGCACATTCACTTCTACACATATATACGCATGTATACACTTACTCACCCTATCTATTACATATATATACACATACACATATACATATTCATATATACACACATACATATACATACACATACACATATACATGAACTACACACACTCGCACACGTACACACATACATATACATATACACGCATATGAATATATACCATAAATATACGTATATCTATGTATATATTGCTATTCTTACATATACACCGCATGGATACGTACACGCATACATCTGCGCGTTTTCGTCCATACGCACCCACACTCGTGCACATACGCTTGCACAGCGTCTGCATGAGCGCACATACACACTCCATTATAATGAGCCCATTCACTATAATGTGCATAAATTGTAGGCTTAAAGATTTAGCATGTTTAATGGGTAAGGATGGGCTTTGGGGTTAGAGGGAGTGAAGGGTTTTGTATCGGCTCATGTGTTGTGGGTAGTTGATGTGTGGTGTGGGGGTGTAGTGTGTGTGGTGTGTTGAGGGTTGTGTTTTGTTGTGTGGCAGTGTGGTGTGTGTGTGTGTGTTTGTTTGTGTGTGTGTGTGTGTGTGTGTGTGTGTGTGTGTGTGTGTGTGAGTGTGTGAGTGTGTGTGCATTTGTGCGTATGTGTTTCTATATGTTTACGTATGTCTATCAGTATGAGTATGTGTTACATTTGCTTGGGTGTGCGCTTAGATACAAGTATGTGCATGGACATGTAAAAATATATTTGCCTGTGTATGTGTACCTTTATTAGTGATACTTATCAATTCTTAGAGTAATTTTTAAATTTCCCACTTGAGTGACAAAAGTTTTATTTGTTCCTTCTCATACTTCAACAACAGAAACACATATCTATGAAAAATCTATCATAAACTATGTTTCAGAAAGGAATAATCAAACAAATATGTTGTAAAATATCTCCACAGGCAAAATGGAATATATATTCTCATTCTTTTTCAAAAATTTACATCAAACATACAGATATTAATGTTAAATGGTATTTTACATAGAACATGAACTTAAATTCCATTATATTAGAGACTGTAATAACATCAGTAACTCATACTCATTTCATATTTCAACTTTGTATATGTTACAAAAAAAGAAAAAGACTGTTAAATGGATAAACATCAAATTCTGATTGCTACTTTGAAACAAAAAGTACAATTAATTATTTCATATCACAATATCACAAGGACACAATATACATGTAATTACAAAATGTTTAAATATATACAACAGAACTGCAACATTGCACATACAATCTTAAAAGACATTTTTTTGTACTACTGCCTTCCTCTTACCCAAAATACTGATAAATAAACAAATAAATATATAAACAAATTCTAATAAACAATAATAATACAGAATTGCAAATAAATTTACTCTTGCACATCCTTAACAAGAACAATCCTGCTGATGCTAATGACTGCTCGGCAATTGCATAGTCTACTGTCATTTTCTTCCGTGAATTTTATTTGTACATAATAATCTCTACAAGTGCCGCCATGAAGCCAATTAGTAAGCTTAACGAGTCCTCAGCTAATTACCCCTCACCTTGAGCTTTCAAAAGTTTTCTTTCTAATGCTGTTCATGTCAATGTTATTCTTCTTCTTGACATCATGATTATCATAATGCTATTAAAAATGCTAACAATAAATAAAGATAAAAAAGAAACTTTCAAAAAATCAAGCAAATAGGTAATTAGGTGAGCTAAGTAATTAATTGATTCCTTGGTAATTAAACACTTGTGGAGTCATCTACATGTTAATGATAATAATAATAATAAATGAATAAATGAATAATAAAAAAAAATTAATAATAATAACAAATTAATAACAATAATGATCTTAATAATATTAATAATATCTATAACAATCATAATAACACTAATATTGATAACAGTAGTTGTAACAATGATAATGATAATAATGATGAATATGATGATGATGACTACATGATAATGATGACAACGATGATGATGATAACAAAAAATGTCATAATAACAAATCACAAATTAATATCCTTTCATATATCTTTGTTTCACTCCTTGCTAATTGCAGCAGCCACAAAGTCTTCCACCTGCTTCTTCACAGCCTGGACCCTTCTGTGGTGTTCCGTGAGTCTTCTCAAAGTCCAGGAACTTCTTGAAGATTCCGCGCATCTTGCGGATCTTGAGCTTCAGGCCTGTCATGCGTTCCAGGACGGTCCTGTAGGTGGAATCAGGATCTTAATTTGTAGGAGGAATAAGTGTCTTTGTATACATTGTGTGTGTGTGTGTGGTGTGTGTGTGTGTGTGGTGTGTGTGTGTGTGTGGTGTGTGTGTGTGTGTGTGTGTGTGTGTGTGTGTGTGTGTGTGTGTGTGTGTGTGTGTGTGTGTGTATGTGTGTATACAGGTGCATGGATATTATATGTATATGCATATTTATGTATATGCATATTTATGTATATGCATATTTATGTATATGCATATTTATGTATATGCATATTTATGTGCATGTGCAAGTGTATATGTATGTATGTATGTGTATGTGTATGAAGACATGCATATAGACAAGACAGATATATCTCCCTATTGTTGCAAATATAAAAAAATAAAGAGAAATATGTTACCTTGCCCCTTCTATATCTCCATTCTTAGTCAACAGATCTACATAGACACTCCAAATGTCAATACGTTTGGGATAGTTGCTGAGCAGACTCTCGAACATGGTTCTCCCCCTCTCTGCCTCGCCAAATCTGAATTCAAGCTGCCCAAAGCGGTTGATGAGCTCCACATCTGAAATGGCATATGGAAAAAAATCTTATTCTGTTCTACTTGCTAGGTGCATAAAGATCTAAAAGAAATAAAAATTTGGTCATTAACCCAATCACCCCGGATTTATGTTCTGTCCCTTGTAGGTTTTAGTGAATTTTGTTACATACAGATGGCTCCACATATGCTCAGCCTCCAAGGAGTCTATCAGTAGGCCCTACTGACTGATCTTGATTTCCCCATTCCTTGAATTGGCAGGAAAATGCGTTTTTCCTTTTAATACAATTGATATCAATACTGTTATTATTGTTATTGATGTTATGATTATTAAAGTATTATTAAATCTTGTTAACATTAAGACAATGAAATAATGCAAAAGATCCTTTCCAAAAGTCAAGGAAAAGGGTAAACAGGTGAGAAAGGTAGGACTAATAAGTGACCCCTTGATGACTAAGCACTTGTAGAGCCATCTATGTGTGAATACAATAAATAAACCTGTGTTACAGTGGGCATGGCATGTATTCTTGCCAAACGTGCCGATTGGGTTAAGACCTTACTTATGGCCAGATACAAAATTCTTAAAACAAAATTTAGAAGCATAATTTGACCTTTCATACTGCATTCTTTATTTTTTTCTTTTCTTTTCTTACAAGGACCAGTTCATTTCCCTCTCCCACACACAGCGAAGAGATAAAACAACAATCTGACTTACGATGTTTCTTGTCCAAGGCAATCAGTGCTCTATCCATATACTTTCTGGCTTCATCAAACTTTTTATTTCTAAAGAAGAAAATCCCTGCTTTAACCCACACATCCAGCACTTGGCCAAACTTCTTGGTCATAATGTAGTAGATGTTGGAGGCATCCTGTGAATGGGAGTAAAAAAGATTGGACATTAAGTTACACAAACTATTTCAAGATATAGGAATATAGGAAACACTGTAACAGATAAGAAATTTCTGAGAAGTGAAAAATGAATTGAAGAAATGAGACACATTTTTTGGCTTGGTGGGGGATTAATTTCATATCCCATAATGTCATGTAAAGAAAGGGTACAAATTCAGAGGAAAAACTGATAAAAGACTTAAGGTTCTTCCAGTGATTAGGGTGTCGAAAAGATAACACCGAGTCAAAGAATCTGAAGGATAAGAGAGGGAAAATAAATTATAAGATTCATTAATGATGAATCAGCTTGCTCTTTAGGGGACTTGGAAGCAGCCAAAAAGTACCAGCCAATCTAACCCTGACTAAATTACAAAAGTACACAAGAAAATCAATAAATGACTAAATAAAGTTGTTTCTCTGGTGAGCTGGAACAAAAATATTAAATCAAGATCAAATGATCAGAAAAATAAAGTCTATGGGACATACGACAGCCATACGACAGATCTAACTAATTATACAAAGTAGATTATGAAACTTGATTCCCCTGTGAACAATATACCTCTTGGGGGGATTAAATATGAATGAATAAATAAATAAATAAAATAAAAATGTTATTTTAAACAGTAAATATGACACATTCCTTATACATGTATAAAAAAAATTAATACTTTAACATATTTGTCATACTCAAAGAATACATTAGGATATTACAGAAGAGAGACAGAAAAAAAGAGGGAAAAAGGAAATATAAAATTATAAATTAAACTTAAATGTACATGAATCATATTCACTCAATAAATTTAGAAAATGTGTGAATAAGAATGAATATGTTTACAGAACAAGAGATATTCTAAACTAGTTTCGATTAAATATTCTCCACAAATACAAGGATGTTTTCTGACAAATATTTAATTGATACAGTCAAATACATTTCTTGCACTGTGATGATATTCATTCTCATTCATACCTTTTCTACATTAAACACATAATTAAATCCATACAAATATAAAGAATATGCTAATCATAAATGTGTGAATTAAACAAAACAAGACATAAAAACTGACCACCATACCTTAATTTTATCATTCTCAGCATAGACCATAGCCATGGCAAGGTGCACCTGTTGCTCGTCATTTGTGGCCAAAGCCTCACGGTATGATGCCTGAACTGACTCTGCCGTCCCATAGAGCACCTCAAGCCTCAGAATCACAGTCCAGATATTAAGTCTCTCTTGCTCCTCGCGCATGTTGATCACCTGCAGTGCACGCCGGGCAACTGCCTTAGCCTTCTCCACCTCTGCGCTCTAGGGGACATACAAAAAGAAGTGAATGCAGTCTGTGTGAGCTTACCATAACTAATAGATACTAAAGACTGTACAAATGCACAAAAAAATCATATATTTAATTATAGCCATCCATTTCTCCAACTGCTTATCTATCATTCTATCCATCTCTCTACCCATTTATTTATGAATTATTTATCTAAATAACTATTTATAGATCCATCTCTCCTTCCCAAAAATACTGGTATTGACCTACTGTTGTGTTAGCAATGCTGATGGCTGAGTTTAGGACCCAACTACAGCTGTCAATGGGTGAATGACAGTTAGACTGTTAAGGTGCATTTGATACGAGAAAGCTGGAAGTTTTGCATTTGCCATGCCTTTGCAGAATTAATGGCTTAGCAATGTTGGCTGAAATCTTTTCCTACATTTTAACTGAAATTACTACGGCACAAGACCACACAAACAGCTGCTTGATTGTAGCAAGCTGTCACTCTGTCCAAGCTGTGATGTGACCTAGTAACATCAAAGGTATTGATAATACTTAATATCATAATAATAACATAATTGAGACCTCACCTCCAAATGGTAGCTAATGAACTGAATCCAAACTGCTGAGGAGTTTGGACTTGTCTGCAAGAGCTCCTCATAGTCCATGGCAGTTTGCGGCAGTCGATCCTTATCCAGCCTTGCACGTTCAAGCTCATGCAGTCGCTGTTCCTCCTGCTTGGCCATGGCCTCACGCTCTGCCTTTGTCATCTTCTTGGTTTTCTTCTTCTGTGAAGATAATAAAGTATAAATTACCTGACAAATGAAAATTCTTGCAAATATGGTCTAGATCATCAACAGAATGCACTGTATTGAAAGATATACTTTCTTACATATGAAAAATCAAATCCAAACTGAACTAACTTTTGCTTCATCCTCCTCTTCCTCTTCACTCTCACTGGACTGCCCCCTGTCGGCAAGAGAGTCTGGGACATCCCATACAAAGCCAGTCCCTACAGAGAGGCATGGCTTCTTGCTCATCAGTCCAGCATCACTTTCCAAATTTACATCTTTTACTTCCTCATCCACCACATTCTTTTCTCTGCCTTTCTTATCCTTCTTCTTCTTTTTCTTTTCTGTTCCCTCTTCCTTCTCTGTGGTCTCTGTGTCCATACTACATTCCAATTCTTTCTTACGCTTCTTTCCTTTTTTCTTCTCAGATTCCTCTACGTTCTCTGCAGTGTCATTGGTGTTTGCTTCTTTCTTGGTTCCCTCTTTCTCAACCTCTTCCATCTCCTCAGAACTCACATCCTCAACAATGTGATCTGGTTCCTCTATCTCTATCTTGCCTTTCATTTTCTTTTTCTTTTCTGTTCCCTCATCCTCCTCTGTGGTCTCTGTGTCTACATTACATTCCTCTTCCTTTTTACGTTTCTTTCCTTTTTGCTTCTTTGTTTCCTCAATGGTTTCTGCTTTCTTTTTGGTTCCCTCATTTTCATCTATGGTCTCCCCTTCCTTGTCGATACATAGAGTCAGTGTCATCTTCTCTGCCCCTGGATCCACCTGAATGACAGAGAACTTGACAACCTGACCCATGGTGAAAACTGTATCCAGACTTGCCACCTTTTCTGATGTGGCTAGGCGCTTGGGTACAAAACCTTTCACATTATTATACATAGCCACCAGCAGTCCTGATGAGATGATTTTCACGATGTACCCCTCTGACACTGTGCCCACCAGATCAGAGTCATATTCAGAGATAACTGGAAGCACTGAGTTGACCAGATCTTTCTTACTTGTGAGCTTGATAATCTTCCTCTCCGGAATCACATGCAACACTCTGCAGTTTAATACTAAGCCACGGCGATACTTCTTCTCTGGGTTCTTTAACTGTTTTTCTAACATCAGGTAATCAATGTGGCCAGAAACCATCTTGCTGAGGGCCACTAGTACCCCACGGTCTTTGCAGCACTTTACAGTTGCTTGCAGTTTGGTGCCTACTTCCACCTCATCATAGCTTAACTTCTGTAAAGCAGAAAAGGAATGGAAATATGTTAACATTAGATTTGAAATCATAAACAAACATCAAATTTCCTTTAATCTTTTAAATTAGTAATATTATTTTTCAAATAGCAACCCCTGAAGTCCAAGCCACCTCAACTGAACATATGGGTAACTTATTCCATTCATACTGAATTGTAACCAGGAAAATAGCACAAGTTGCGAAAAGCTGATGCTCTATCCAAGTAACTTATCTGACAGATTAAGCTACCTATATGTTCAGTTCATCCTCAGATTACCTGATCTTCTATGATATTCTGTGTAAATGATGGTGTATCTAAGTACACAGTGCATATCAAGTTTCTCTTAACTTCCTACTTTTCTTTCATATATATAAACAATATCATCTATTCTACTTAAGACCACTTTAGCTGTTAACAAAGAATAAAAGTCTATCTAGCTATCAGGCAAACAACTTTACAATCTATCCATACTTCTATAAATAATAATCCCAAAAGACATCAGTTAACCATCCATTTTACAGAACAAAAGAAAAACCTTACCTCTGGCATAGCTTTGGATTCTTTTTTAGCTTTCTTCAACCCCCGTTTTGCCTTGCCGTTCATGAGCTTTTGCTTCTTGCCTCCACTTTTCTCAATGGATGGGCTGACCTGTGGTTAATAATACATATTCAGAGATCTCATAGACCTATTTTCTTCATAGCATAAAATCTAGCTTTCCCTTGAGAGGTAAATCTCCTTGGTGTGTGGCTTGTAAAATCTGTTGTCTAAGCATGGCTAATGAAGGGCACATTCCACCCTTATTTAGTGGAGACAATGCCCACCAAGACTAAATTTCCCCCAAGAATCATTCCTGTCATCCAGCCCTCAGCCAAATTTTTTTTCACGTAATGAAGGTCACATCACCTGGACCCAATGGATTTAAAAACCTTAGTCTCTCTCTACTTTTAAAACAATTCTCAAACATATCAATTAACCATACATTTCACAAAGAAAAAGAATGGCCTTACCTCAGACACCAA
>NC_051421.1:31224033-31261533 GCF_015228065.2 Penaeus monodon | reverse complement strand
CTACAGCCTTACAAAACAGAGAACGGCCTTACCTCCGACACCAAAGGAACCTGTTCATCATCTGGTTCCTTTTCTTGTTCTTCAGTAGGTTTCTCTGTGCCAAGATCCTTCTTACCATTCTTGAGCTTCTTCTTCTTGCCTTTGCCTTTCTTAACAGGTGCTTTTACCTGTGGTTAAACAGACGTGATCAGAGACCGCAAGAGATTACACCTCTTACTTACATGTACAACAATTTTCAGCTATATCGCCTAACCCTAAAATCATAATAAAATAACAGCCTTACCTCAGGTTCCAAAGGAACATGTTCATCTGGTACCTTTTCACGTTCTTCACTAGGTTTCTCCGAGCCAAGTTCCTTCTTGCCACCTTTGAGTTTCTTCTTTGTGCCTACATTTTCTTTGATAGGTGGCTTAACCTGCACCTGAAATATACATGATTAAAGTCCTTTACACATCGCAAACTCTCTTTACCTTCATATGTAATAATCCTCGACTATACCAGCTAACAATACACTTAACAATATGAAAGAACAACCTCACCTCAGACGCCAAAGGACCACCCGCTATATTTTCGGATTCTTCAGTCGGATTCTTAATGCCAACTTTCCCCTTGCCACTCTTGAGTTTTTTCTTCTTGCCTTTGCTTTTCCCAGTGGATGGTTTTACCTGTGGTTGAATATATGTTATCATAAACCTCAAGACATCTTTTGTTTACACCATTAAAACTAAGGGTTTGTAAGATTTTTATTAGCCTTTCCTCCTCAACAAATAATTTATACAACAAAATGGAAAGTGAAAGTACAAAAATAATACCATTAAATTTTACATCTAACTCATAATTTCATTATAGGTAATATAATTTTAATTACAATCCATTACATGTATATATAATGTGTACACTAAATATTTTACCAACAGGAAGTTGACCAACTTACTGGGAACAAATCTTGCTCTTTCACTGAGACCCCCATCTTGTGGTAAATCTGTGAATCTGTAATAGAAATAAAAAAAACATTTTTCAGTACTTACTTTCTCTCTCTCTCTCTCTCTCTCTCTCTCTCTCTCTCTCTCTCTCTCTCTCTCTCTCTCTCTCTCTCTCTCTCTCTCTCTCTCTCTCTCTCTCTTAACAAATTTTAAATATCATACCTAAAACTATGAATGTTGAAGGTGAAAGAAATCCAACATTAAAGACCACACAAATTAATTGCAACTTCATGATATTAATCATCTTGACAGTACAAGAACAAATAAATTACTAATCATAAATTTATCTAGTTCTCATTTTAATATGAATCTGTTACCATCCTATGGTAAAAGACACACACACACACATACATACATACATACATACATACATACATACATATATACATACATACATACTCGAGTGACTGGAGAAGGCACCTGTTAGTTTAATTAATTCCATAATGCCTAAGCAATATGCAAGGTATCAGGAAAACTAATCAAACTTCTCGGCTAATTATCCAATAAATAATAACACAAGAGTGACAGGCGGGGCCCTAATTTGCACCAGCGCGGATCCCCATGACCCACAACCTGTGCCAAAATCTGGAATTATCACAAAAAAGCAAGAAATCGTCCACACCGGCACTAGATCCAAATGTGCGGTCGACTCAAGCCTAACAGAATATACGAGGTACAGAGTTCGCAGAGCAGGAAGTGGGGGGGGGGGGGCAAACCAACCTGGCTATTGTAAAAGTGCATGACTTTCGCAAAACTACTGGATGGTTATATAACTTTTAATTCACAATCTCCCTAGAACTCATAATGTTCTTAGATTTTAGGATGTTTGGAGTGATGATGTATATGCGTGTAATTTTTATTGGCAACATGAATAAATGCTGGAATCAAATAGAAAAAAAGATGAAAGCTGTCAGGAAAGTATCACGGTCATAATCGCTGTTAAGAATCGCGGTACCGAGAATGACGCGACCTCCAGAGACGAAATCCCAAAACCAGGGTATCGTGCGTATGCGAAACCCGAACCCAACCTTCCCTCCCTCCTATTTATTACCAAAAAAAAAAGGGGGGGAGGGGGTAAGCTCCCCCGTCCACCCTCTTTACCAGCACTTCCTGACGACTTTTGTAGAAAATACAGCCTTAAGAACTCTGGCTGTGTGAGGGTGCTGTCCCCTTGGGGTGACATGATGAGCATATTTTTTGTCATTTCTCAGTAAAAATGAGGTCGCTGTGGCTGTTCCTGAATTGCTCATTACTCTACTTCTTATGCTCTACCAGACGGCTGTGTCCACTTCCCTCTCTCTGTGCGTCGCTCTCCGTAACATTAACCAGCAAAATATACTAAATTTACCCCCAAATTTTGAAGGACTGAGATGTAGGCCTATTTTTTGGCAGACGAGGAACAACGCCTCAACGCTGCGTTCTGACATGAATTACAAAACCCTCCTTTCATAGTCGAGAACATCTCCTCCGTTCCTCAAGAAATAGGGCAATTAGTGCATGCATAACCATCCGAAATTAATCGCCCGCACGTGGATAAACCTCAAGCTACTCTGTAATAAACTCACAATAAAAACCAACAACAAAAACAACTTAACCATGCCAGAGATTACATGAATAAGACGAATAAGACTTGTGCATCCATATCACGTCCACGCCAGAGAGAGAAAATATATAAAATCCCGTAAAAACACAACAATATTTAAGACCTTCTTCCTCGAGCGGCGTGGGTGCCCTTCCTCGCCACGATGCGAACTACGAGACTATCGTTTTTCTTCTTTATTCGTCTCTTTCGGTGATACAGTTGATAAAAAGGTGCGTGATTTTGTAGAATTGTTGGGTTTTGGTTTGGTTTGGGTATCTTTGCTGGTGGGGGAGGTAAATGTTGGTGATAGGTGGGCTTTTCTGAAATGGGTTTGAGTCCGTACTTGGGTTTCATTCGAGTTATGGACATGTTGCACGAAGCGCGAGTTTTGAATTACATGATGTACACCGAGTTCGCGTGTGTAGTTGTGTGTGTGCGTATATCCATAGGTATGTTATTTGTGTATGTGCATGTTATAAATATGTGCCTATTGTGTGTTCATGCACGTTTGTTCAATATATATACATTCAAGTGTTTTCATTTTTGGCATAAGGCATAATTCTACATTTTGGTCCATATCGCAAGATATGGACCAAAAGATAAGAATCAGGTGAAATATACATTACTGGATGTTTCTACCTTATCCACTTCCATTCATATTATCTATAAGTATTTGCATATTTAATTTTGGCGACAGGTTGGGTTTGTACCTTGCTGATTAGAATAAAAAATCTATTACATAGAGAAACTTGTATGCTCCCTTCATACATGCACTTAGCATTAGTGAACCTTGTTACTGTTCTGCCTAAGTTTTCAACTGCTTTTCACATCATTTGTAGGAGCATGAGTTTTAATTTATTCTTTAATATATTCACTACTATATTGGTATATATTTTCTAATATTTGTTCTAGCTTTAATGTAATTAGTTTCTCTACCTGTTTAGAGAGGTATGGATGGAAATAATTTTGCAAGGCAAGTTATTTCCACTCAAGTAATTTTGAATTTGACCTGATAATCATTTTGGCAAGTGTAGTTATTCATATCTTAGGCTTTTTGTATTACTTTACTCTCATGATTCAAGCAATAGTTATTTCAGGTAGATTCAATACTATCTTTGATCTTTGAAACTTCAGATCAGTATGGTAACATTCTGCCCCAGTATTCACCACTAATCCCGTAAAACATTACCATGAATTAAATTTATAATTTTTATTTATATATGTTATCATTATTGATATATTCATTCATATATATATCATTATTGTCCCAGAGACTAATAGGTTCTTCTTTTGATAGATATTGTATTTCTTGTGTCTATGTACTTGAGTGACTTCAGTGCTATAAGTGTAGCTTCTGTTTGTTTCATCTACCACAGAGTTTCTCCCACCCCGTACCTGTGGTGTGGTTCCCTTCTTGTTCAGTGTCCTATGATGTAGGAATGACAAAATGGGATTATATAAAACAATGTGTGCAAAAAGAACTTGCAAATCTATTTCGTACAAATACTTACAAATGGACTCTAGTTCCATGGTGTGTCATCCACTAACTTCGGGGAGAAGACGTACTGGAATCTATAGTTAACTCCACATGAATACTAGAGATATTCTCAAATCTCTTTTTATAGTTCTTACATTTAATTATGCAATTTTTTTCTAATGAGTTCCTGGAGTCAACACTAATTCACCTTCACTCAATGATGCTGCAAGCTGAACTGCCTCCAAGGTGGGCAGACCGGGGATGCCAGGTCAAATAGACAAGGGGCTGGTTGTTCGGTTGTATGAATGCTGAGGTGACAGTTTCAGGTGATTTGGTATTTTGGCCCTTATCTGAAGTTAAAGTAACTACCAAGATCATCCACAAGTACTGGACCCCTAACATAAACACTACTTTTACAACTAAAGCCTCACTACCCCCAAACTCTATTTTGTGGTACTATTCCCTTAGATTATCCTATCATCATAAGTAACTAAGGGTTACATTTTACAACAAATGAATAAGATATAGCATAACTAGAGTGTCACTGCTTCTGGCCAACGACAATATTAATTAAAGCCTTCACATATTTAACAACAAAATATGTTACATTAGTTTTCATCAGCAAACCTTGAGAAGCAAGAAACTTAAACAGGAATTGCTATTTAAACTATGATATGTAATTAACCCACCCACCCTAGGTTTAAGTACTGTTGTTTGTGAATTTTGTTGCATACAGGAGGCTCAACACTTGTTCAGTCCCCAATTAGTCAATTAGTAAGCCTGGTGACTGCACCAGATTTCCCCACTTCTTAATTTATACTGTTATTATTATTACTGTATGATGACAAAAATATTACAAATAATACTAACTCTAAAAATAATAAAATAGTAAAAGAGCATCTTTCCAAAAATCAAGTAAAAGGGGTAAACAGGCGAGATATGGAGGATTAATAATTGACTCTTTGTGTTTGTGTAAACACAATAATTCATTTATTTATTTACTGAACTAAAATTACAGTAAATATGGCATGTATTTTTGAAATGGGAAAGTAGGTACTTATTATTTTTTCTTCATCTATAGACAAGACTTTCTAAATACAAGATATGTAAAATTGTTTGTTTACACCACTGACCATGTATTAATTAAGGAATAATGTAAGCTTCCTTTTTCTTTCTTTTTTCTTTTACTTTCAAATCTACAACTTTCCTGTCCATATCATCCCTTGTTGGTGGGAACTATGCAACACATTTAAAATGTATTCTTGAGAAGTCTATATTAAAAAAAAAAAAAAAAAAAAAAAAAATGTTTTTCATTATAAGAATAGGAATAGGAAAACCAAAAACATATGTATGTATTATCTGACACTGTAAGGAGCTGGATGAGTGTAGATAAAATGATACATTTACGGATATGCATGCAATATCTACAACAGGTTACCATATATATTACACTTACCAACACATTTTGGATGAATTTGAATGTTTGTTTTGATTATTTCTCTCTTAATGTTTGCAAAATCAAAGTTCTCTCATATAGTAGGGAAAGGAAGTAATGTAAAACACAAGTTCTTTTCATAATATATAATTTGAACTAAATAACACCTTTCCTTCAGAATTAGATAAAAAAAAAGAATCTAACATAAAGATGACTTTCAGAACATCAAACAAAACATTTTTTAATTCAATCTTTCAACATAAACATGAAGAGACCTGGTCCTACACATAGAATTTATTTTCCCAAAATGCATTAATACTTGATGAAGAATCAATTACTAAAAATGCTTCAGTATTTACCAACACATCTGCATAATCCAAGATTGAGATTGGAATATAGAATTGGATTATATACATGATTTCTGACACTTTGCACTTTTAGCTTGCCATCCCCTTTTATTAATCTTAGTCCTAATAGTTGAAAATGAATGTAAGTGCCATAAGACAGAGTACAGACCATTCCTGATGATACACTGAACCCTTTTTGACAAATTAAAGTGGACTGATTGGAGATCTACAAATTAAAAACAGATTAAGTCAGCAGTCCATTTGCGATTTATCTGAAAGGGTAAAGAGCCACAACAACTTGACATGTAATATTATGATTTTTTTAAAGTGGTTTCTAAACTGGTGTACAGTGTAATTTATACCAATATACTTTCTGTTCAAACACTTTTTCTTTTTTCTTTTGCCCTTTAACTTTGTGATTATACCTCATGATAAGTGGCACATAGAAAGTTTCCTTAACCTCTTCTATATGACCTAAAACAAAAAAGACAAATACATCCAAACCCTGAAATGTAAAAGGGAGAAATGAGAAGGGGAAGGGGACTCGGAAAAATTCAAAAAATTAAATTCCGTGAAGGAATGCCATGAAAAGCTACCTCTTCCTATTAACATAGCAAGAAATTGAAGAAAAGAAAAGAAAAAAAAAAAAAAAAAGTAACCATACAATTGAAGAGAAATCCTGGCAAAATACCAGTAATTCCGAGAAAAGACAGAAACAGGACATTTTAAGTTTGAAACATATGTACAGTAAACTATTATATGTAAATGTTTTACCAAACTTTAAGCAAAAATAATAAATAAAAAATACATTGATAAAAAAGTAATCTAGGTTTATTTGCCAAAACTTCTGTAAGTAAATAAACACCAGCTGTCATTATGTGTAAGCACACAAAAATCATAGTTCGTAGTAAGAAAAAAAAAAAAAGAAACTAACATAAAGGGGAGAAAAAAGAAACAAAAACAAAAATTTTTTAAAAACCCAAAAAAAAAAAAAAGAAAAAAAGAACGGGAAAGAAAAAAAAAAGAAATTTAAAGAAAATTAAAAAAGAAAAAAAAGAAACAAATTTTAAGGAAATAAGAAAATTTTTTAAACAAAAGACAAAAAAAAACGAAAAAAATAAAGGGGAAAAGGAAAAGAAGAAATAAAAAAAGGGGCAGGGGAAAAAAACAAAAAAAAAAAGGGGAAGGGAGAAAAATTAAAAAAGATAAGAAGAAAGAAAATTTGAAAGGAAAAGAAAAAAAAAGGGGAAAAAAAAATTTTAAAGGGGGAAAGGGAAAGGGAAAAAAAAAAAAAAAAAAACCCCCCAAAAAAAAAAAAATTTTTTGGGGAAAAAAGGGAAAAGAAATTTTTTTTAAAAAAAACAAGGGGAAAAAAAAAAAAAAAAAAAAAAAAAAAAAAATAAAAAAAAAAATAAAAAAAAAATTAAAAAGGGGGAAGGGGGGGAAAGAGAAAGAAAAAAAGGGGGAAAGAAAAGGGAAGAAAAAGAAAAGAAAAAAAAAAAAAAAGAGGAGGGGAAAAGAATAAAGAAAAAGAAGAAAAAAAAAAAAGGAAGGGGGGGGGGGGAAAAAAGAAAAAAGGGGGGGGAGAAGGGAAAAAGAAAGGGGAAAAAAGGGAAAGAAAAACGGGGAAAAAAAAAAAGAAAATAAAAAAAAAAAAAAAAAAAAAAAAAAAAACAAAAAAAAAACGGGGAGAGGGAGAGGGGAAGGGGGGAGGGGGGAGAGAGAAAAGGAAGAGAAGAGAGAAGAGAGGGGGAAAAGGGGGGAGAAGGGAGGAGGGAAGGAGGGAGAGAGAGAGAGAGAGAGGAGGAGAGAGAGAAGAGAGGGGAGAAAAGAGAAGAAGGGGAAAAGGGAGAGAGAGAGAGAGAGTCGAGAGAGGAGGAAGAGAGGGACAGGGAGGGAGGGAGGGAGGGAGGGGAGGGAGGGAAGGGAGGAGGGAAAGAAAGGGAGGAGGGAGAGAGAGAGGGGAGAGAGAGAGAGAGAGGGAAGGAGAGGGGAAAGGAGAGGGAAGGGAAAGAGAAGAGAGAGAGGAGAGGAGAGAAGAGAAGGAGATGAGGAGAGAGAGAGAGGGAGGAGAGAGAGAGAGAGAGAAAAGGGGGGGAAGGAGAGAGAGGGAGAGAGAGGGGGGACGGGGGGAGAGAGAGAGAGGAGAGAGAAGAAGAGGAGGAAGAAGAGAGGGGAGAGAGAGAGAGAGAAGAGAGAGGAAAGGAGAGAAAGGGAGAGAGAGGGGGACAGGGAGGGAGGGAGGGAGGGGGAGGGAGAGAGAGAGAGAGAAGAGAGGGAAGGGAGGAGAGAGGAGGAGGGAAGGAGGGGGGAGAGAGAGAGAGGAAGGGGAGAGAGAGGAGAAAAGGGAGGGAGAGAGAGAGGAGAGAGGAGAGAGAGAGAGAGGGACGGGGAGAGAGGCGAAGGAAGAGAGAGAGAGAAGATGAGGGGGGGAGAAGGGGAAGGAGAGAGAAGAAAGAGGGGGAAAGGGAAAAGGGAGAAGAGAGAGAGAGAGGGGGAGAGAGAGAGAGAGAGAGAGAGAGAGAGAGAGCGAGAGGGGAAAGAGAGAGAAGAGAGAGAAGAGAGAGAGAGGGGGGCGGGAAGAGAGAGGGAGGGGAGGGGAGGGAGGGGGGGAGAGAGAGAGAAAAGGGAAGGGGAAAGGGGAGGGAGGGAGGAGGGGAGGGGAGGGAGGGGGAGAGAGAGAGAGAGAGAGAAGAGAGAGAGAGAGAGAGAGAGGGGGAAGGAAAGGAGAGAGAGAGAGAGAGAGAGAGAAAGAAGAAGAGGAGGAGAGAGGAGGAGAGGAGAGAGAAAGGGGAGAGAGAGGGGGAGAGAAGGGAGAGGAGAGAGAGAGGGGAAGAGAGAGGAAGGGGAAAAGGGAGGGAGAGAGGGGGGAAGAGGAGAGGGAAAGGGAGAGAGAGAGAGAGGAGGGAGAGAGAGAGAGAGAGAGGAGGGAAGGACGGAAGAGAGAGAGAGGGAAGAAGAGAAGGGATGGAGAGGGAGAGAGAAAAGGAGAGAGAGGGAGAGAGGAGAAAAAGAGAGAGGGGGAGAGAGGGGGAAGGAGGGCGGGGGGAGGGAGAGAGAGGGAAGAGAGAGAGAGAGAGAGAGGGAGAGAGGGGAGAGACGAAGGAGAGAAAAGAGGGACAGAGGAGGAGAGAGAGAGAGGAGAGAGGGAGAGAGGGGGGGTGAGAGAGGAGAAGAGAGGGGGAGGAAAAACAGAGAGAGAGGAGAAGAGAGGAAGGAGAAAAAAGAGGGGGAAAGAGAAGGGGGAAGGGGGGGGGAGGAAAGGAAGGGGGGGAAAAGAGGGAGGGGGGAATGAGGGGAGGGGGAGAAAAGAGAGAGGGGGAAGGGGAGGAGAGGGGGAGAGAGAGAGAGGGGGGGAAAAGGGGAAGGAGAGAGGGAGAAAAGGGGGGAGAGAGAGAAGGGGAGAGAGGAGATGGGGGGAAAAAAAGAAGGGGGGAGAGAGGAGAGAAAAAGGGGGAAGAGAGAGAGAGAGAGAAGGTGGGAGAGGGGAGAGGGAGAGGGGATGAGAGAGAGAGACGAGAGAGAGAGGAGGGGGGGGGAAAAAGAAGAGAGAGAGGAGAGGAGGGAGGGGGGAGAAAAAGGAGAGAAAGGGGGGAGAGAGAGGAGGAGGGGGGAAGAGAAGAGAGAAAAAGAGGGGAGAAAAAGAGAAAAGGGAGAAAAGGGAGAGAGGGGGAAAAAAGGGGAGAGGGGGAGGGGAAGGAACGGAAAGAGGGGGGGAAGAAAGGGGGAGAGAGAGAGAAGAGAGGGGAAAGAGAGAGAGGAGGGGAGAGAGAGAGGGGGAGAGGGGGGGGGGGAGAGAGAGAGAGAGGGGGGGGGGGGGGGGGGGGGGGAAAAGGGGGAGGAGGGAGAGAGGGAAGAGAGAGGAAAAAAGAGAAGGGAGAGAGAGAGAGAGAGGAAGGAAAGAAGGAGGGAGAGAGAGAGAGGGGGAGGGGGAGAAGGGGGAGAGGGAGAGGGAGAGGGAGAGAGAGGGAGAGGAGGGGGAGGGAGAGGGAGAGGAGAGAGAGGGGGGAGAGAAGAGGGGGGCAGGGAAGTGGTAGAGATTGGTTTATCTGGATTTAGATTGGCAAAAGAACTTGACTCGGAGACAGAGGGGTAGAGGTCGGATGATAAAGGGTAGGAGGAAGAGATATTGGGGAGATGCTGAGATATCTTGGGAAGAAGGGAGAGGATCAGAAAGGACAACATTGGAATGGGTAGTGAGAGAATATTTTGTTGGCATGCTTCCTGTCCAGCTTCATGCAGAGTGAGCCCAAGTTTGAATCTGAAAACTGCTACCTTGGACTTGTTGGCAGGACAAGCTGCTAGAAAAGATAAATTATGGGAGCCACCACAACTGGCACACATGCATGATTGTGCAGAGCAATTTGAATGGTCATGACCGGTTGGATAAAAGGGGGCAGCAACTATGGAGAACCCGTGCGGGTAAATCCCCAAAAGCACCAACATTTCTGACATTGACGGGGGGAGAGTTCACTATGATTTGACAAGGCAGGACTTCGTCTACGAAAGGTATTTTTGGTAATATTGGTGTAGGCCTCTGGAAGGAATAGTGTAACACTGTACTGATACTGCATCATAGTCAACAATGCAGGCAAGCAGGTTGTTTTACAGTCTGATCCTTGTCATATACAAGGTAATTGGGCAGGCAAATGGAAACCATTCTGGTACAAGTATTAACCCATAAATGACGGGTAGCATTCATAGAGGCTGGGGCCTCGCTGCCGGGGGTTTATATCGTCGCCCTAGCATGCGCAATCATCTCCCAAATCCCAGCATCCCATGCCGTTTCTTCAATACTCAAGATATGTTGTATTTCAGTTTCATTTTTTTTTAAAGTCTCTCTTGCCAAACCCCTTTATAAATGAGACTGAAGGGTATTTTATTTTGTTAATAGACTCAATAGTTGACTTTATTGGGTTTATAGCCCAAAATAAAATAAGTAGTGTGGGGCCTCATGGATTTAAAAATCATCGGTTTGGCTTTTTTTGTTTTTTGCTGGTAAAAATGAAGTTTTTTAAAACCCGATTTAACACACTTTCACTGGCAAAAAAAAAATCTTTTGCCGTGATTGTAACAAAAAAAAAAAAAACTCATGGCATGTCCATACATACTCTATGGCATGTGCGTACGTGCCCCCGGCAGATGGTCCCGCCATGCCATGGCATGTGCGTACATGCCACCCGTCGGCAATGGGTTAAGGGAGGAGTGGGACTGGGTAGGAACAGGTTTGTCAGCCATGTCTATCACAGTAGATAGTAGTAGATAGATTTTAGGACTCAGATGCAACTATTACAAGGCATGAACGATTAGAATGGCTGTGGATTGAAACTTTGCATACGTGTTTCTACTGTTTCAAAAGATTTGTAGAGATGCAAGTAGCAGAAGGATAAGGATGGGAGGAAGAGGGAATGGCATGTAAAGAGGTAGTACTGTAGGTAGGAGGACAATAAGGATGAAGAGTAGTAATAAGAGAGGAGGGGGTTGAAATGAAGTTGGTTGAGTAATGGCCTGGGTGCATGATTTGGAAAGGATCAAGTTGACCGCAAGCATCGAGGAGGGGGTACAGCAGCAGTGGTTGGAGACATGATCAAAGGGAAAGGCAGTGGTTGGGAAACCAGAGAAATTAATTTTATACAGGCTAATTGATGAAGGAGCAAAGCTTCATAAGCTAGTAAGAATACAAATAATTATTGGTCATGGTAAGCCTGAAATATGTAGGGAAGAAAGATTATCAATCCCTAGGGTCCCCATGAGGGGTAAGGGCTTGACAACAAATCCAGAGAATACTGTGCCCATGACTCCCTGAGGCCATTCAGAACTGAGACAAAGCCAGCCTTTTATCCTTTCAGCATAGCTTTTACACATTAGGCAGTGGACTGATGAAGGAATTGGAGAAGAAAAAAGGAAAAGTAAAGGTGGAGAAGAAAGACCATCCAAGGTAGGAGCAGTCCCCAATATTGAGCATGTCTGCTACCCCCTTGAGATGGTGACCATCTTTATGGCCTGACCAGTAGTAGGTATTGTGTAAATTTGTCAACATCTAGCAGGCTGCCAGGCTACTGATTAACATAATCTTGTTATACAAAGAAAATATAAATCATATATTGGCTTAACAGCAAAATTCTTCCATAAGCATTCCCCAAAGTGATCTTTTGGCAGCCACTAAGCTCAAAAGTTTCCATTTCTGCAAGCATTCTTGATAATGTGTTGAATTTTGGACAGCTCTTGGCATACTTTCAGTACTGACATCTCCCATCTTCATTATGAATATATACAACATAAAAATTTCCATTTTTGCATACACAGAAAAGTTTTTTTTGCTGTAAAGCGACTGTAAAGTAGTCTGGGTACTGAAGACATATGCAATAAACACTTTACAGATATGAGAGAGATGAGAGAGAAGAGAGTAAATTAGAAAAAAGTGGCAAGTGGAGAAAGGAGAGGAATGAGTTAGTATGTAATGTAATTTTTTTGTGTCTGCATGGGTAACTTCTTGCACAAGTGGATGTATTAGTGAATAATATTAGCAAATTACCAACCTGTTAAGAGCTGAAGATGCATTAGACATTGGTGTCCATAATGTATTTAACACATCATACATTATTTTTATATTGGCATCATCTGTTACTGTTCCTGAACCTTTAGCCGTGTTGAAAAGGTCCCTTGGGACTGGGCGTGGTGGTGTTTTCTGCAGCTTGAAGAAACAAAAATGCAGTGAGATAATAGTAGAAAAATGTCTACCATATATCAGGTTATTTCTTTGAGTTTATAATCTCTTATGTCAAAGCCTTTTTGAGAAGTTAATTACACAACATACATAGCTAAAATTAGTTCTTACCATTTCCTCATGTATACAGGGTGTATGCAAGTTGTTTCCATGTGTTTCTTCATTCCCATTATTTGATAATCTTTCCAATATGTTGGTAAGTTTGGAAGTTGTTTGAGATGCTAGTCTGGTATCACTCTGAAGTCCAGCAAGTTCACTAATAACATTGTTATAATCCTCCTTTTTTGTACTAAGACCTTTACTTCCCTCTTGTACTGGTTGCTGTGCTTTTAATGAATCTTTATCACCTACATTTTGTGCCTCTTGTATATGACCTAAATTGCATGTTTTAGGATTTTCAGCTCTACTGTAAAGCTCCAACAATGGCACTGGAAGGCTTTTTGGCGACACTGGTGAGAGTTCTGTTGCTCTTATAACTGATTCTGACACAATAGCAGACTCTGTGATTTCAGGTGTTGCTGTGTGTGTGGTTTTGGTTATAGTTAACGGGGAACAATCTGAACAATTTTCGCCTACTGCTGGCGAACCTTCATCTGATGGCGAAGATCCTGGGTGCCTGGGAATCATGCTGACGCGCTCATAATCAGGATCTTCACTGATGGATTCATCCAATCTTAGTAAGGGATTTGCATCACTATCTATGTATGATGTGCCATTGCTTGCTCCTTCATTATCAACTGCAGAATTCAATCCTGTAGCTGAACCGTGGCTCTCTAATTGTTCAATATATGAATTATCTGCTTCTGAAATGTAGCTAAACCTACCCTGGTTTACTAAGCAGGACTCTGGTTCATGAATTAAGGTGCTTTGTAGTGGACCACAAGAAGCATTTGGAAAATCGGTTTTGTTTTTCATTATTTGACTTATTTCATCCACATCAAAAATTTGTGCAGTATCAACATCCCTGGGTTTCTGTGTGCTATTTAACATTTCTAACTTCTCAGAGGGATCCTCTGGACTAGCAGCAACATCTAAAATTAATTGTGCTGGATCATCCACATCAAATGGATGTGACATATTAGGGTTTACCTCCATGGAGACAGGTGTATTATTTGGTGGCTGGGGAACAGTATGCTGATCAGAGAGATTGACCAGAAGCTCAGGATCTGGTCTTACTCTTGCTGCCTTTTCTTGCTGGGGTAGTATTTTCTGCAACATGTCTTTAATTTCAGTGTCCTCAATCGATTTACGTATTCTTTTACTGACAGTCTTGCTGTGGCGAGTATCATTTTCCTCTTGGGAAGAAAAACCAAAGTTTTCAGCAATACCAGATTTGATTTTTTGTATTTTAGCATCCTTATCTCTGATTTTTGTTGCAGTGAGCTTGAAATCCAGTAAGTTTGGAGGTCCTGAATCTACTGAACTTCTGCTAGTGTTTCTTAATAGTTCTGGCGACTCTTGTCTCTCTACTCTCGCCTGCCATGCTAAGCTGTTTTCAGTACTAACCAAGCCCTTTGAACTATCTAAATGCCTCTTCTTGTTCTTACTGAATTCCGAGTCTGTAGTGTCTTCTTCATATGAAATATGCTTCTGACAATTTCTTGGCCGTTTCTCCCTGCGTGGCTTTTTAGCATGATTTTCCTCGTTATTTGAGTCTGATTGGAGGTTCTCAGGTCGTTTTCGTGACCACTTTTTCCTTAGCTTAAAGGGAGCCCATTCATCTTCACTGCTTTCCTTTGTCAATGATCTCAATTTGCTCCTGTTTTTATAGGTGTGACAAACAAAGTTTTTCTTCTTTTTCTTCTTCTCATACATCCAGCTGTGGTCTGTCTCAGGGTGGGATGAGTCAAAATCAAAATCAGAATAAACAGTATGGCTTCTTGGTGACGGGTCCTTTATCTCTGGGTATTCAAGGAAGCCTCCCGCCTCTGTGGTGTCCCCAAGTCGTTTGCCTTTTTTGTTCTTTGTGGATTTGCTACAGTTTCCAGTTTCCTTGCCTCTTGATGACAGAGGGGGCCTTCCCCTACCCCTCTTCGGTTTTCCTGCTGTATCCTTCAGTCCTGAATCTACTCCGGCACTGTCTGCATGACCAAAGGACTCAGGCCCTGTACTCAGTGACTGATTCACTGAGTTTTTTTTCTCTAGAGTGTATGTTTCATTTTGCCTCCTCTTAATACTGCTTGTACTAGATCTTTTCTGTTCAGATGGGTAAAGCTCCTTGTCATTTCTTCCTCCACTAATATCTGTAATACTGGTATTTTCAGGGGGTGTCTCAATGAGCATTGACTCAGTAAAAACATCATAAAGCTTTTTCTTACTTTTAACACATTCCTTCAGATCAGTGAAAGTGGGAGATGTACTCTTGCTTCTACCCGGAGGATATACAGTCTTAGTTTTTTTTTTTGCTGGGTAGGTGTTAGCTTTACTTCTTGATTCATTTGAGTCTGCATTTTTTATAAGTTTAAACTGCTTGCCTGGGGTCCTCAATCCCGATGGTTTAACTGGATATTCAGCCAAAATCTTAAGTGTTGACATCAGAGTTTTGCTTGGACTTTTTCCACTTCCCAGGAAATTTAATACTGATGCATTTGGAATGGTTTCTTGCTCTACCTCATCTTGCATTATATTTCCTTTATTCTTAACTAAATCTGATCTAGCCACTTCTTCACTCCTCTTATCATTAGTATCATACACATTTCTTTCACTAGTATTTGCACACTTACCAGCCCCATCCTCTTCAGCTGTTTTTCCTAGAGACCCATCAAGTGGACTGCAATCAATGGTACAGCCTAACCCACTCCTTAGATCTGATGCATGATCCCGATATGCCTTATCTTTGGTAGTTTTCTCCTGAGCTTCCTTGAAAAAAACTGGTGACTTGGATATACCCTCTCCTGCATCCAGGAAGTTGGGGCTTGGGGAACCAGAGAGATTTTCCTTCAACACTTCACCATCTAGCACTGCTGAAAAGGATCCAGTTAACATGGGGTTGCTTATATCTGGTGACCTATTTGGTACTTCTGTACAAGGTACATTACCATCTGGCATAAGCAATGGAGATAAGCATGGGTCAGATTCAAAAGTAGGCCTAGGGGTATCTGGCCACTTTACATCTGGCCTCATGGGAAAACTTGGAAATTCTGTTTGTGTGTGAATATGAGGTGTTATAATACCTGTGTCATCTCTGTGTACTATGGCAGTCACAGAAGTAACTGGGGTGCTTTCTTGAGCAAGAGTAACTATTGCTGATGAAACAGGCTTCACTGTGTCTGCTTCAGATTGCAATGTATTAATCAAAGGCTTTTCTGCTTCTGTTAATGCAACATCAGGAGTTGCATAGAAGTCATTAGACATATATTCATCTGGTTGTGGTGAAACATTTAATTTTCCTGCCACTGGTTCACCTCCACTGGAATTTTCATCACCTTGATTTGGGAAAGAACTGACTTTTGATGTCTCAGGACATTTAAGGTCTGATTTATTTAATGTGCTGGTTTCTGAAATTTCTTTATTACCTGGGTCAAGTTGATAATGCGTATGAAGTTGCAGATTATCATGCTTTAATGTATTAATGCTTAAAGCTACATGTTTTTGATGGTCATGTTCTGAGGCTGCAAGAACTGGAGTAGGTGAAGAAATCTTCTGTTTCTTATCATATTTTGATACAGAGCGGGGAGAGTTATGTATCACAGAAGTAGAACCTAATGTACTTGGTGTTGTTGGTCTGGGGCTCTTTGACACTGCAGCCTCAACAGCCTCCGCATCTACTGGATCAAGGCAGAGAATAATTTAATTTTGGAACTCGCTGCCTACTTTTACAATGTTTATAAGTCTCACCTTTTATAGCATGTTCTGAGTTATCTCCAACATCATCATTAGAGGTGGATGGTGACCACTTTGAAGTTTCAAGATAATCCTTTGAATGCTTTCCGTCTGACCTGAGTTTTCCCATGGGAGAAGATTCAGCCTGTGGTAATGAGCCCACCAAAGGCGAAGTGAACTTCAAAGTTGGATAACTTGGTGAGGATGACCTCTTAAGTTTGGGTGATGCTCCTAAAGACTTTCTCTGTTTTGCTTTTGGACCAACAGAAGAGGCCTTTGCATGTACATAGGAGTCCTTGTATTTCTCATCAGATAACTTGGAACGGCTGCGTAAAGGGTAGGTCTTGGGAGTCATCATTTGAGATTTGTTAGGTTGCCTGGAACTTTTTTTCCTAAGGCTCCTCTTTTCTTCCACTGGCAAGTCGTTATGGGTTGCCTCTGGGGTTACCACAGGAACTACAGTCTCTTTGTTCTTTGAGTCTGCCTGTACTGGACTCACCTCAGAAATCACTGCTTCTTTGCATTCCATGCTATTCTGTTGAAGTTCCCCTTTTCCTTGTACTGGTAAATCATTAGGAGTTGCCTCCTGAACTACAGTTTCTCTACCCTTTGAATGTGGCTGTACTGGTCTCAACTCAGAAACCATGGCCTCTTTACATTCTGTCTCCTCTGCATTGGCAAATCACTAGAGGTTGCCTCTGGAACTGCAATCTCTTTCTCTTTCGAGTCTGGCTGCATTAATCCCACCTCAGGAACAAAATCCTCTTCACCTTGTATATTTCTGTTGCTCCTTTTTCTGAAGTACTTACTCTGACCTTCAATCTCATCCTCTGATATTTTACTCCTTGCTTTGGCTCCCAAATCCCCAGAAGAATCAACAACTGGCAGCTCTTGACACTGCTTCTTCCTTGACCTTAGATCAACATGAACCCTATGTGACTCCCACCTCTCTTGCGTACTAAGTGAGCAAGGCACAATCTCCTTATCACTTTCAGATGAACTGTCAAGCTTCTTCTGTTTTTCTTTGCCTTCATAGGAATCCATAGCTCTGTTCAGCAGATCTGTATCTTGGGTTGGTAGGTACCTGTCAAGGGAACCACTAATGTGTGGTGAATCAACACACTCCTTTCTGTCCTGATTTTGAACATTTCCATCAGGTTCTCCCATAATTGTGCTTACACATGGCACTACAGTAATAGATGCCTTGGTATTTTTTGTAATTCCTTCAATTCCAACTGGACTTGCACATGCATCAATGTCCATGATGCTTACAGATGCCTTGAATTTCTTGGTTGATTTCTGTGGTGACACCTTTTCAGAAGGTGTAAACTGAGTATCTGAAAAGAATAAAGAATTTATAGAAAGAATCAGTTGTGTATGGATAATGCCTGTCTCTAATGTCAGACAGCATTCAATCAAGTACTTTCAGAGAAAATAAATGTGATCCAAAACTGGTAGACTGATTTCCCACATTTTTTCACTGTCAATGTGAATCAGAAAGTATGCAGAAGTAATTTTGGTAATGTTTTGCAAATTTCTTCAGCTACACCTCTCTGAAACCCAACCCATTCCCCCACCCTATTGTGTCCCTTCTCTCCCTGAGCCAGTCATACAAGCACATCCAGGTTAGATCCTGCTTCTTTTCTAAATGTGAATGAAGATGATAAGTACAAAATAAGAATTTTTATAATGCATGATGTATACATACCCTATTAGGGTCACCTACTGTCAACCTCTTTTTTACTTGTGAATGATCATAGTAGTATAAATAAAAAATAATTGTGAATGATCATAGTATGAAATAAGAATTACCATAATAAATGGCACTAATCCTTTCATTCTCCTTGGCTTCCTGAACCAATAACATGAGCACCTCCTAGTGTTAGTTACACCTGCATGAACAAAGTAGGTATGAAATAGGAATTCATAAGGCTTTCTCTTTACTTTACTTAATAATAAAAACAGAGGCAATAATAATATGGCATGAACACCACCTGGAAACAGCAACATGCACTTCTTAACAATACTACCTTTTGCTTTATTGTCTCATGGTTTATTATTTTTTCCATAGATATACATGCTTTATTTGCTCATTAACTTGCTCACTTTTGCTCTCCCACCCACTCTCACCCCCTCCTCTATGTCTGTCTCTAGCTCTGACTCTTAAGTGCACCCACATATGTTATCACAGTTATGCAGTAAATAACAACCCTCCCTGACCAGGACTCAAACCTAGGTCAGGAGAGAGAAAGGAGAGGGAGAAAGGAGGCAGAGGGAAAGGGAGAAGGAGGGAATGAGCGAAAGGAGAGGGAGAAAGGAGGCATAGGGAAAGGGAGAGGGAGGGAATGAGAGAAAGGAGGCAGAGGGAGGGAGAGAGAGGGAATGAGAGAAAGTAGGTAGGGGAGGGAGAAAAATGAGTTTAGTTTGGTTTGGATTCCATTTGATACAATGGATATTCTTGGTGTGACATACTGTCTGCTGGATTTTGCTCACGTATGTCAGCTGCTGCTGACTCGGCAGAACCTAGTCCTTGCCTGCCATGGTGCCCAGCCACAGCAGTAACCTCCAGGCGACAATTGCAACTTCTAGCGCCAGGGCGGGGCACAAACCGCCGACCCCTCGGGTAAGAGGCCGACACATTACCACTGTACTAGCTTGGAGGCTAGTACAGTGAGAGAGAGGAAGAGAGAGAGAGGGGAGAGAGAGAGAGAGAGAGAGATGGAGAGAGAGAGAGAGAGAGGGAGAGAGAGAGAGAGAGAGGGAGGAGAGGAAGGGAGAGGGAGAAGAGAGAGGGAGAGACTAAGAGAGGGAGAGACTAAGAGAGGGAGAGACTAAGAGAGAGGAGAGACTAAAGGAGGAAGAGAGGAGAGAGAGAGAAAGAGAGAGAGAGAGGAGGGAGGGATAGGGAGGAAGAGAAGGAGACAGAGAGAAGAGAGAGAGAGAGGGAGAAGAGAGAAGGGAGGAGGGAGAGAGGGAGAGGAGAGAGGGAGATGAGAGGGAGGGGGGAGAGAGGAGGAGGAGAGACTGAGGGGAGAGAGGAGAGGAGAGGGACGAGGAGGGAGAGAGAGAGGAGAGAGAGAGAGAGAGAGAGAGGGGAGAGAGAGAGGAGAGAGGGAGAGAGAGAGAGAGAGATAGAGAGGAGAAAGAAGAGAGGAGAGAGGAGAAGAGAGAGAGAGAGGGGTGAGAGAGAGAGAGAGGAGGGGGGAAGAGGGGGGCAGAGAGAAGAGAGAGAAGGAGAGAGGGGGAGGGAGGGGGGGAGAGGGGGGGGGAGAGAGAGAGAGAGAGAGAGAAGAGGGGGGAGTAAGAGGAGGGAGAGGGAGAGAAGAGAAGAAAAAGAGAAGGAGAGAGAGAGAGGGGAGAGGGGAGAGGGGGGAGGGAGGGGGGGGAGGAGAGAGAGAGAGAGAGAGAGGGAAGGAGGAGAGGGAAAGGGGAAGGGGGAGAGAGAGGAGAGAAGAGAGAGAGGAGAGAGAAGAGAGAGGAGAGAGAGAGAGAGGGAGAGAGAGAGAGAGAGGGAGAGAGAGAGAGAGAAGAAAAAAGAAAAAGAGAAAAGGAAAAAAAAAAGGAGGAGGGGGAAGAGGGGGAGAGAGAGAGAGAGAGAGAGGAGAGAGAGGAGAAAAGGGAGAGGGGGGAGAGGGGGGGAAGAGGGGGAGGAGGGAGAGGGGGGAGAGAGGAGAGGGAGAGAGGAGGGAGACGGAGGGAGAGAGAAAAGAGGGGGGGATGGAAGAGGGGAGGAAGAGGGGAGGGGAGAGGAGAGAAGAGGGGGAGAGGAGAGGGAAGAGAGAGGGGGGAGAGACGGGGGGAGGGAGAGAAAGAGAGGGAGAAACAAGAGGGGGGGAGAGAAAGAAAAGGGGAGAGGGAGAGAGGGGGAGAGAGAGGGAAGGGAGAGAGAGAGAAGAGAGAGGTAGGGAGAGAGAGAGAGAGAGAGAGAAGGGGGGGGAGAGAGGAGGGGGGGAGGGGGAGGAGGGAGGGAGGGAAGGAGAGGAAGGAAGGAAGGAAGGAGGGAGGGAGGGAGGGAGGGAGGGAGGGAGGGGGAGGGAGGAGGGGAGGGAAGGAAGAGAGAGAGAGAGAGGAGAAGAGAGAGAGAGAGAGAGAGGGGGAAGAGAAGAGAGGAAAGGGGGGGAGGGGGGGGAAGGAGAGAGGGAGAGGGAGAGGAGAGAGAGGGGGGAAAGGGAGGGAGGGAGGGAGGGAGGAGGGAGGGAAAGGGGGGGTTGGGGGGGGGGGGGAAAGGGAAAGAAGAGAGAAAGAGAGAGAAAAGGAAAGAGAAAAGAGAAAGAGAAGAGAGAGAGAGAAGGGGGAGGGGAGAGAGAGAGAGAGGAGAGAGAGAGGGGGGAGAGAGAGAGGGAGGGGGGGAGAGGAAGGAGGGGGAGGGGAGGGGAGAGAGAGAGAGAGAGAGAAGAGAAGAGAAAAAGGAGAGAGAGGAGAGAAGAGAGAGGAGAGAAGAAGAGAGAAGAGAGGGGAGGGAGGGAGGGGGGGGGGGAAAGGGAGGGGGGGGGGAGGGGGGGAGGGAGGGAGGGAGAGGGAGAGAGGAGAGAGGGAGGAGGAGAGAGAGAGAGAGGAAAAGAGTGAGAGAGAGGAGGAGAGAGAGAGAGAGAGAAGAGAGGAGAGAGAGGGGGAGAGAGGGAGAGAAGAGGGGGAGGGAAGAGAAAGTGGGAGGGGGGGGGGGGGGGGAGAAGGGAGGGAGAGAGGAGAAGGAGAGAGGAGGAGGAAGGGGGGGAGGGGAGGGGAGGGGGGGAAGGGAGGGGGGGAGGGAGGAGGGGGGAGGGGGGAGGGAGGGAAGGAAAAAGAGAGAAGGGGGAGGAGGGAGGGAGGGGGAGAGAGAAGAAAAAAAAAAAGAAAGAAAGAAGAGGGGAGAGAGAGGAAGAGAAGGAGAGAGAAAAGGAGAGAGAAGGAGAGATGAGAGAGAGAGAGAGAGAGAGAGAGAGAGAGAGAGAGAGAGAGAGAGCATGCAATAAAACATTTATCCATCTATGTATGAAAAGGTACAAGTAACCACAGCATAAAACATGAGGCATAATAATGGGGGAGTGGTACATTCTCATTATTATTTAGCCAAGTAAAAAGAAACCATAAACCAAGCGAATTCTTATTTCATGCCAACTACATTTATTTACAGAGGCACGACCAACAATAATAGGATCAGAGTGACTAGGGGGTAGAAGAAAATGGGGGAGGGGGTGTTTGTGGTGTGGAGAAGAAGAGAGAGAGTTTTTGAGATGCTCTATTGCTGATATTTTGATCTGTTGTTTTTCTCAAAAAAGCTGCCATGGTGGATATTCAGACCTTAGGGGTTAAACTGTTAACTGCACTGGATTTTTTTTTTCAAAGTATTAAATAATTTTAAGACTAATGCAATCACAAACTTTAGTCCATACATAAACCTACCCTCTGTGTCCAGAAATAGCTCTTGTTTGGAAACAGAAGTTTTCTTCCCAGAGGAGTGTCCAGAATGTGCTGACAAACAACCACCTTGCTTCTTTGCAGGTTGCTGTCTAGCTGAAATCTCAAAAAATGGTTTATACAAGCACCAAATTTTCTCCCCAGAAATAATACCCGATTAAAACCCCCAATTTGTACCCTACATAATTTTAAAAGAGTTATATAAAGAGCCTTTAAACCACTGGTATTTGGGGACATGCTCTCGTCCACTGTAGTTTTTTAACTGAAAATTTATTACAATGATAGTCCAGAAAAAACTTGTTACAAAAAGTCAATTAGTAAGCCTCCATACTATTATTATTCCTAACATTATCATTATTACTGACATGATGATTACCATAATACAAATAATGCTAACATTTATAAAAATAAATAAATAAATAAACAAATAAAAATAAAAATAAAAACAAACATATAAAGAAAAAACAAAATAAATTAATAATTAAATCCAAAAATCAAGGAGAAAAGTAAACCAAAGAGGTTAAAAGGGATGCTAGAAATTTACCCTTTTATGCTAAGCACTTTTGGGGGGCACCATGTTTTAAAAAAATTAATAAAAAATTATTTAGGTGTTGTCCCACCTCCCCCATGTCAACAGGTTAATCCAATAAACTGTAGTTAGCCTTTGGTATCTGCATGGGATTAGTTCCAGGGGCAGTATTCATGAAAAGTCTTGACCCACTTGCAAGGGTCTTGTATGCCATACCTTATTTTCGGGTGACAAAATTACCGGGATTGCCCATGCCAGGGCCCCCCTGCGTGCCCCCCCCACCTGAGCGACAAATCAAAAGTCCGTTTTACACCTTTTATGCTGTTTAGAAAACCAAAAAACAATGTTTTGATATTTTTTAAAAATAAAATGCAGTTTATCATTTTTTTGGGTAAGGTAATTTTAGTATGATCCAAAAATTCCTTTTAATCCATGTGATTACTCTCAGTAAAATATTTGACCACATATTGTGAGGGAAAATCATGTTTTTTGTTTTTTTTTCTTTCTTTTTTTTTTTACACGCCACTCCTCATAAAGTGGCGGCCACTCTTGAAAATACCTGTAGGTGCATAAAGGGCTTGCAGTCAGGCAGTAGTTCTCCTCCCCATTTTATATTTAAGTTTGCTTTTTAGAACCCCAACACAATTTTTTACATCTCATAAAACCAAAATGATGAGTCACTTTTCTTCAACAAACCCCAATCACTTCCCTTTTTTCTTCATGAGTCATTTTTCTTAGCCATCACGTCCTCTTCTGCCATCATGCATGACGCACTTTATTTCAACAACTTTCCTCTTCGTTTATTTTATTTTCCCCCTTTTTATCTTTTCATTTTTTGGGCGTTTTTTATTTCATCTTGTTACGGAAAATAGCGTACACACCCACACCCACACCCACACAAACAAACAAACAAACAAACAAACAAACACAACAAAACCAACCCCAACCCCAAACAACAAAAAAACAAAAAAACAAACCAAACAAACACACAGCTTTGTCTCTCTATCTACCATCTATCTATCTCTGTTTCCCTTTCAAACTCCAGGTAAATTGAAGTGTAACTTCAATTGCAGCAGCATGACCACAACAGCATAATTTCCCGGTGGGTCACACCAATCACGCTGTCCACACTCATGGACAGCGGCCTCCCCTCTTCCCTGCGCTTTACACAGCGCCTATGTACTTACAGCCGCAGAATCCGAACTGAGATTAGCATTCCCCAATCCTCCAGCAAAACAAGACAACTTATTTATCTACTATAACCCCTTTACATGACCTTATGACATAACTAGTGGATACGTGTAAAAAATAATAGTTGTCGAAATCATCTTGAAACTATCATGTATACATAACAGATGTCCCCAAGGTCCACTACATAAGGTCTCACGGGTGACACACCCGGCAGACAGGCCAGAAGAACGTCATACATACGAGACACCCGGAAATGAGTCCTTTTTCGAGCGTCACACAGGTGACACCCATCACGAGTGGGTTAAACTCCAAAATTTGGAGGAGGAGGAGGAGGAGGAGGAGGAGGAGGAGGAGGAGGAGGAGGAGGAGGAGGAGGAGGAGGAGACGAAGAAGAAGAAGAAGAAGAAGAAGAAGAAGAAGAAGAACAACAACAACAACAACAACAAGGAAAATAATAAGAAAAAAAAAGAAAGAGAAACAGAAGGAAAAGAGGAAGGAAAAGACAGGAGGAAAAGAGAGGAGGAGGAAAACACGGAGGAGGAAGAAAACACAGAGGAGGAGGAGGAGGAGGTAGTCTTTGCCTCATGACTCCCTGAAAAATGTCCTAAACACCCAATTTTTATATTATAACATAAATCTTAACTGTAAATATCAATATTAATTTCAAATGTGGCAACACAGCAAGTCGCAGACAAAATTGCTAAGAACAGCCTTAGACTGAGTCAGAGACATATTCTAGGGAAATTTTGGAGTCTAAGACTAATTTTAGGACACTTCTTAAATTTCTCTCATGAATACTGCCCCTAGACCCCTAGGGATACCAAAAATCCATTGAAGCTCAAGTCCCTTGTATTGAAAAATGTATTTGCAAATAACCACATCCATTGTATGTCTAACAACATAACACACTTCAGAATCAACAAAAGATTTCTTTTAACATATATTTTCATGTAATGTCTAAGGGAGATATAGAAACAGTAAACACAAAACACTTAAAATGTAAGAATATATAAACAGAGGAGATAAAAAGCCATCTTTCACAGAAAAAAAGTCACAAACCATTATCAGCAACAGAAGAACAAGTCCTTAAACCATTTGCTCCTGGTTTAAGTAGCATCCATTGTTGCTATTTTTCCATTTTGTTGCCTACAGATGGGTTCTATAATGCGCTCAGTCACCAAGGGAGTCAATTATCAGGCCCTACTGACCATGCCTCCTTTTCCCATATTTCCCAATTTGCAAGAAAATGCGTCTTTCTTTCTAATACTATTAACCCCTTGGATCCAGGTGCTTCACGGCGATCACACAGCTACTCTGCTGGATGCATGGCTTGTAGGCCAGGTGGATAGGTACCTGTGTGTGCAGTGACGAGACTATGTTTCCCCTTTGCAAAGTTATTTTCTCTCTTTATGTATAAGCACAGACTCCTTATCATCTTTTCAGGTAGTCTATAACTCAGTGCAAGAATAATAACAATAAGTAATTTTTTTTTTTCTGTCATTTTTTTATTTTTTTCATATTGTTAAATTATCTGTAATACAACCCTGCACTGGTGGTCACGGTGGCCAGGAATAGGATGCTGAGTATGGAAACGGCGTCCTCACTGGAGCCAATGCTCTTCCAGTCATGGCTCAAGGACACTACATTCCACTCATTTACTGATGGAAAAAATGGAAAAACTGTTTCCTAAATGCCAAATGAGTCTAATCACCCTCCATGAGCTTTGTGCTTTTGTGGCAAGTCTTTTCAATCACTGTGGCCTTCAGCCAAAACACTCACAACAGCAAGTTTGCGTCACTCAGCTGACAGCAAAATTTTCCCACAACAGCATGTTCATGTCACTCACACCTCAAGCCAAATTTTTTCATGACATGGTGGTCACGTCATCTGGATTGAAGAGGATAATACTGATACTGTTATAATTATCCCTGAGATCATAATTATTATAATATCAAAATATTAATGACAATAAAATATTAAAAGAGCTATCCAGAAATATTGGAAAAAGGGTAAACAGGTGAGATGGGTAGGACAAATAATTGACCCTTTGTATAAAGACAATTAATAAAGTATGGCAGGTATTCTTGCCACCTGGGCAGATTGAGTTAAGCTAAAACAAGTGCTAAGAGAAAAACTTAAGAATCTGCAAAATGGCAGTAAACTACAGCAGATTACCCCTATACATCATTTCATTTGAGTGGATTCAGCACAATGCTTTGCACGTGGTAAATCAAAGTTTTACTATTTTGGAAAATTGTTTTTTTTATTGACTTCTTTCATTCCTCAAAGAGAGAAGGGGAACTGTGTAACAGACAAAAGTTGTGGCAAATACAAAGTAAATAGCCGAAAACAAATACAAAGTAAATACCTGAGAGTCCGTTGAGAGGACTTCTAACGTACAAGGAACTACAACACTGCTTGACATTTTCTGCCCTGAGCCTGAAGAAGAACTATCCTGGAAATTAATAGTATCACAGTAAATATCCATATGGTGTTGAATACACAAAGGTATGACAGGCATAAATCAGGCACTGAGAGTGACATACTGAAAAGCTACACATGAACATGGAATTCAGAACTTATGTATATATATAAGGACACTATTTTAGGACACTTTCCACTCAACATTTTCAAACCACTTAACTGGATATGGTTAACAAATTATCAGACAAAAGCATTCCACTTCACCTACCTTGATTTTCCAACACACTGATGGCCCTTTATAATCTTCTTGGGCTAATAACAACAAAAATCCAATGAAGTCTTTATATGAATAGCTTTCATAATAATGTCAACAGTTCTTCACAATCAAGATTGATTAACAACTGATAATTGTTAGTAAGCACATAAGAACATGAGCTTAAAAACATGCTTTTTAACATCATATGAACGGGCATCTAGTGCTGCCCGTGCTACGCTCCGGGCTTAACATTCGTTCCATGAGCCTCTCCACAAGCAATTACCTAGTCCAATGCTTTTTCAGTAATACTACAAATGTTGTATTTCCATTCATCATTAACTTCAACATTTCATTTCCACTTGTTTATGAATGAGGACATAAGAGAGGATAATTTTGGTATAATCTAGATCAGTCTGCTATTCCCAATTAGATCTCCCTTCCTTGCCTATCATATGACGCTTCTGGACTTAAAGAGCTGTTATCTTGGTTTTTGAGCAGTATATTATCATTTTCATTGTCTGTAACTCTAGTACAGAAATTAAACATTTAATCACACTTCAGGATAATTTATCTTTATGCCGATTGATGTAACAAAAAAAAACTCATGCAGTCCATCATCTATGGCATGTGCGTACGTGCCCCCGGCAGATGGTCCCGCCATGCCATGGCATGTACGTACATGCCACCCGTCGGCAATGGGTTAAAACAACTTTTGCATGTGTATACTTCCATATAACAGCTAGCCTTTGCTGCCTGTAACTTCCTGCTCATCCTTAACCTATATTTTTTCCATTAGCCTCTTCCACAAAGATTCTTTAGTGCAATATTTTTGGCCAAGAATACTATGCCTAATGATCATACACATGCAATCAGAAACTGCAACATTTCATTTCCATCTTGTTTTTAAGTGAATGGGATGGCATAAGTGTGAACTAATCTGGTACAATCTAGCACATCTGTCTGGCTACTTCCAACTTTAGATCTCCCTCTCCTTTGGCCCTATCATCTCCTGCCTTCTAACTTAAGAGCTTTTATCTCTTATGTTTCGAGCTAGTATATGAGACATTCTCATGTCTATATACTCTAGTCACACCCAACAATAACTATTTTCAATTTTGACAATTCACTGTGCAGTATTTATTTGACATGAGAATGAAACAGATTTTACGATGAGTTCAATCAAGTCCTTCAAACATCAATCACCAAAATCTGTTTTGGTAAACTTGAAAAATCAGGCTCCAACTGTAGCTTGCAGTTGAAGCAGGGCATACGAACTGACATGCTTAAAAGTTAATTTTCATATTTTGCTTTCGTCAACAATGAATTTAAGTGACACAAATGACTTTTGCCTGGAAAGAAAATTAATTCAAGTACACTATTTTGTTGCAAAATTCATACATTATGAATAATACAGCAACAAATAAATGCAGCAGGATTCATAATCATCATCTATATATAACTTACACTGTATGTTCTCCACAAATATCCACTACAAAAAAAATAAAGAAAAAGAAATAAGGAAATAATATATATGAAAAGAAAAAAACAAAAAACAAAACAAATAAAAAAACATATTAAAGAAAGGCTTACCTTACTCTTTTTGTGTTTTTTCCCAAATTTCAAGGCCTCTGGTTCCTGGCTGATAACCTGTCCCAAGGTAAAGACATGTCAAACTGAAGCAAGTTTAGACTGCTAAATCTTGATTTGAACAAAGCCCTCAAGCATATTAAGACTCTTCTCATGAGAATATGTACACAAACATGCAAAATGAATCACAGCCAAAATAAGAGAAGAAACAAAACAAAAAATCAGTGATTTATCAGGTAAAACTAGACTCCTCTTCTGGTGCCACTATAAAAAGATACTATCTATCAAAAGATATCTATCATTTCTGCCTGAAGAATACTTGTTTCATTTTGTTCAAACATTATTACATTTGTGGTTTGTGATGAATACACACATTCAGTCGTTCTTCATACAAGAGGTAAGCAGCTTTCTGTAGTAACTCGGAACATTCAAACTCCAGAGAGATAGTATCTGACACCAGGTCCTTGCATTTCTGCAGCAACGGGGAGCTAAAAAGAGTGACCGTGTTTTCTATATGTTTCATCACAAACACCAGTCTAAAGGAATGAACAGCGCGGTAAAGTGTCACCGTCTTGATGTCATCGAAGGTCACTGTTAGGCTTTCCCAGGGTTGCTGTTATAAAAGAATCAAAGTAATCGTATTTAAATGACCATCAAAAATGAATAGTGTACGCATATACCTCGGATGAATATTCTGCAACAACATATTCCACAGAGCAAATAAACTTAATATACAAGAGAAAAAACAAAATTTGATAATCAACCCTTACTTCTGGAGTGGAATCCATCATTTGGTGGAAAAGAAGAACAGAGCTGCAAGCTGTATTGAAGTCCACCCAAAACTTCTCATAGTTTGCAGCCTGTGAAAGTAAAGATTATGAAGTGAGAAAAAAAAAAAAATCTAAACTTATACATTAGAAAATTTGTAGTAGAAATAAAATGATGCATAATATGAAAAAGTCACTGAAAAAAAAAAAAAAAAAAAAAAATTAAGACTTCAAAATGGAGAGAAAGAAACATAGGGTAAGCAAGTAAACAAGTCAGTAAAAATGAGAGAGAAAATGAAGAACAAGAGAACAGAAAGAATAAGCTCAAAGACTAACCTTAGGCTTTACAAGCTGCAGTTCCCCAACAAAAGCACTAAGACAGGGAAATGTGTAAACTAATCGATAACGACCAAGTGCTGCATTGTAAGCATTGAGAAACCTACGACAATCCTGAAAAATAATGGTAATCATTAGACTTGACATTGTAGTTTCTTTACAAAATATAAAAATATTCTATAAACCTGCTGATAAGGGAATCTTGCAAATAAGGGTGTAAACATATATACCTGCACTGTATTATGAGCCTTCATCCTTGTTCATTACTTAATGTAGCAAGGTAGATTTTGGATTATAGTGGTATTGGTGATGATATTCTTAATTACCTTAATCATCTTCAGAAACACATTTTTGGAGAAAATGACATTTTCATCAATATATTAAGCCTCTTGTACCCCTTCCATGGTTCCTCTAAGCTCTCTCATCACCTTTCCAACACATGTTACCCATGTCTAGTAAAATGTGGTTGACCCTCTGTCATCAGCTGCAAACCTGCTTATCCATCACATACTACTAGCCACACAGCCCCTTCTCACACCTCTGTCCACAACCATGAAACCTTTAATCTATCCACTGATGAGGACCATGACCAATGCACTGATGCTGTAGGGACAAGGGGATAACTTTGATAGGTTCAATGCAGCTCGAGATCTGATACATCAAATTACTTGTGCCTGTATATATGTCATACACTCTCAAAAACATATATGCACATACATACTGACTCCAATGCTGTCATAGTAGTTTGATCACTGTCGCTGCCCTTAGCAGTATTTATCTACACTTTTTTTCCCAGCATATTTATGTAGCAAGAATGTAGAATAAAACTTTCTAGTATATGAAAATTTTAAAATTTTTAAAAAGTTTTTTCCCTTTATACTGATTCATAATTATGAACAATAGAAAATTCAATTATACAACAGTTGTTCTTTGTCTATAATGGAAAAAAAAAAAAATGAATATCCAGAATTTAGCCCACCACAGCATAGAGATAAGCCCAATATCATAGAGTTGGATAAAGATAATAAAACAAAAACCTTCTAATGATTTTTAAATGGTTATCATATACTTACAGGCTCAAAGTCTGAAATTCTGGTGAAAAGAGAATGCACAGTGCAATCCACCATGAGAAACCACTGGCTAACACTGCGCACTCTCTCTGCCGTGGTAGATAAACGAAAGATAGCTTCCACTATGCTGGTCTGGAAGTCGTAATTACCAGCAATTTTCAGCAGATTGCAAAGATCCTTTCTGTATATTGTAAAATGACACCATTAAAACAAATATTTTTAACAATCCTTTACACAATTAATTATAAGAACAGCCAGGAGCAAAACCCAAAATACCCTAAAACTTTACTACTTTTTTACAATTTTATCGGGCAAAACAAGAGCTACAGGCACAAAAAGGGGGGGAGGGGGACCGTTAGGGTTTTAAGGGAAGAACCTTGGGGGAGATGGTTTTTTGGGATTTCTTTTATCTATTATTTTCATATACATTTTTCTTTTTATTATTTTTAATAATATATTATAAAATTATATAAAATATTATATATATATATAATTATAATAATATAATATATATATTTTTAAAAAAAATTATATATATATTATATATTATATATATATTATATTTTATAATTATAACATATATAATAATATATATTTTAATATTATATTATATTATATATATATTATTTTTTAATATTTTTAAAATAAAAATGATATAATATATATATTATATTTTATATATATATATAATATATATTTTATTTTAATAAAATTATATATATATATATTATTATATATATATGTATATATATATGTTATAATTATATTTAATATTGTAGTAAATATAATATATATTAATATTATATTTATATATATATATTATATATATATTTTATTGGGTTATGTTAATGTATATATATAATATTTTATATATTTTAATATATAATATATTTTATTTGTGTGGGTTGTGTGTGTGGTGTGTGTGGTTGGTGTGTGTGTGGTGTGGGTATGTGGTGTGGTGTGTGTGGGTGTGGTGGGTTGTGTGTGTGTGTGTGTGTGTGTGTGTGTTGTGTGTGGTGTGTGGTGTGGTGAAATGGTGGGGTGTGTAGTGTGGGGTGGTTTTGGTGTGTATATATTTGGTGTATATGTATATATATTTTATTTATATAAAATATTATATTATAATTATAATTAATATTTTAATTTATATATTATATTATTAATATTTACATATATATTATTTTATATTTAAATATCTAATTTTTTAAAATTGTAAATATATATTATACTATATAAAATTTATATCTTATATATTATATCTATTTTAAATTTTATATATATATTTTATTATTATATAATTTTAATATATAATTATTATTATATATATATATATTATTATTTAATATTAAAATATATTATTATATATATATTGATATATATAATAATTTATATTATATAATACATTTTTAATATTATAATAAAATTTATACATTATATATAAAAATAATATGTATTTATAAAATTTTTAATATATAATTTATAATACTTTAATTTAAATCATATTTATATATATTTTAATATATATACATTTTAATTTTAATACATTTTTCACACAACATATTAACCACTACCACAACCATACCACACACACATACAAAACACACACAACAAACCACCACCCACACAACACCACACACACAAACACCCACACCACCACACCACACAACACACACCACAACCCCCCACACCCCACACACACACCACACACCCCCACCACAAAAAAAATTTTTTAAAAAATTAATTTTATATATATATATAAAAAAAATAAAAAAAATAAAAATTATATATATATATATATAATAAATAAAAAATATATATATATAAAATATAAAATAAATTATAAATATTATATATATAAATATATATATAAAATATAAAAATATATTTTATTAAATAAAATATTTATATATATATATTTTATAAATAATATATATAAATATACTATATATATATATAATATATATATATATTAATTTTATATAATATATCCCTTTAATTTAAATATTTTAATATTTATTCTAATCATTTTTAAAATATACCTATAAAACCATTAATCTTTATATTAAAATATATATATATTAAATATTATATATTTTTCTTATTAGCCCCTTATTTTTATAATTTTAAAAATTAAAATTTATTATTATCATTATATATATATATATATATATATATATTATTAGTATCATAATATATATTATATAATATTTTTTAATATATATATATTTTATATTATATATTACATATAAAATTTTAAAATATAAAATATATATAATATAAAATATTTATATATATATTTTTAAATATACTATACATTAATTACATTATAACTATATATAACTATATAATATATAATTTATATACTTTAAAATAATTTATATTTATAAAAATATAAAATATATATATAATTATTAAAAATATGTTATATTGTTTATGAAAATTTTAATATATATATAAAAATATATATTATATATTATATATATTATATATTATATAATTTAATTATATATATATATAGATTTTTTTTTAAATGAAAATCAACAACACAACAGCATGCTCATAGTGGCATAATAGGGAAGTAGAAGAATCCAACACAAACCTCTCCACCATTTCTTCCCTTCCCCCTACTGGTCCCTCCCTACCTCTTTGTCCCTGTACTCTTTTTTTTTGCCTCAAAAAAGATTGAAAAATGTATTAAAGTTTTAGGTGTTTTGGACTTTTGCCCCTGGCGTTTTTAAAATTAATGTGAAAAGGGATTGTTAAAAATTTTGTTTTAATGGTTCATTTTACAATTCAAAAAGGGATCTTTGAAATCTGCTGAAAATTTGGTAATTACGTTCCAACCAGCATAGGGGAAAGCTATCTTTGTTTATCTACCACGGCAGAGAAGTGCGCATGTTGCCAGTGTTTCTCATGGGGGATTGCACTGTGCATTCTCTTTTCACCAGAATTTCAACTTTGACCTGTAAGTATAAAAACCTTTTAAAAAATCTTTAAAAGGTTTTTTTTTTTTATTATCTTTATCCAACTCTATAAATTTTTGGGGCTTACTCTATCGGGTTGGGGGGCTAATTCGGGGATTTTCATTTTTTTTTTTTTCCATTATAGAAAAAGAACACTTTTTGTAAAATTGAATTTTCTATTGTTCAAAATTATAAATCTTTAAAAAGGGGAAAAAACTTTTTATAAATTTTAAATTTTTCATATACTAGAAAGTTTTATTCTACATTCTTGCTACATAAATATGCTGGAAAAAAAGTGTAGATAAATACTGCTAAGGGCAGCGACAGTGATCAAACTACTATGACAGCATTGGAGTCAGTATGTATGTGCATATATGTTTTTTGAGAGTGTATGACATATATACAGGCACAAGTAATTAGATGTATCAGATCTCGAGCTGCATTGAACCTATCAAAGTTATCCCCTTGTCCCTACAGCATCAGTGCATTGGTCATGGTCCTCATCAGTGGATAGATTAAAGGTTTCATGGTTTGTGGACAGAGGTGTGAGAAGGGGCTGTGTGGCTAGTAGTATGTGATGGATAAGCAGGTTTGCAGCTGATGACAGAGGGTCAACCACATTTTACTAGACATGGGTAACATGTGTTGGAAAGGTGATGAGAGAGCTTAGAGGAACCATGGAAGGGTACAAGAGGCTTAATATATTGATGAAAATGTCATTTTCTCCAAAAATGTGTTTCTGAAGATGATTAAGGTAATTAAGAATATCATCACCAATACCACTATAATCCAAAATCTACCTTGCTACATTAAGTAATGAACAAGGATGAAGGCTCATAATACAGTGCAGGTATATATGTTTACACCCTTATTTGCAAGATTCCCTTATCAGCAGGTTTATAGAATATTTTTATATTTTGTAAAGAAACTACAATGTCAAGTCTAATGATTACCATTATTTTTCAGGATTGTCGTAGGTTTCTCAATGCTTACAATGCGCACTTGGTCGTTATCGATTAGTTTTACACATTTCCCTGTCTTAGTGCTTTTGTTGGGGAACTGCAGCTTGTAAAGCCTAAGGTTAGTCTTTGAGCTTATTCTTTCTGTTCTCTTGTTCTTCATTTTCTCTCTCATTTTTACTGACTTGTTTACTTGCTTACCCTATGTTTCTTTCTCTCCATTTTGAAGTCTTAATTTTTTTTTTTTTTTTTTTTTTTCAGTGATTATTATTTTATTTCTACTACTAAAATTTTCTAATGTATAAGTTTTTTTTTTTTTTTTTTTTTTCTCACTTCATAATCTTTACTTTCACAGGCTGCAAACTATGAGAAGTTTTGGGTGGACTTCAATACAGCTTGCAGCTCTGTTCTTCTTTTCCACCAAATGATGGATTCCACTCCAGAAGTAGGGTTGATTATCAAATTTTGTTTTTCTCTTGTATATTAAGTTTATTTGCTCTGTGGAATATGTTGTTGCAGAATATTCATCCGAGGTATATGCGTACACTATTCATTTTTGATGGTCATTTAAATACGATTACTTTGATTCTTTTATAACAGCAACCCTGGGAAAGCCTAACAGTGACCTTCGATGACATCAAGACGGTGACACTTTACCGCGCTGTTCATTCCTTTAGACTGGTGTTTGTGATGAAACATATAGAAAACACAGTCACTCTTTTTAGCTCCCCGTTGCTGCAGAAATGCAAGGACCTGGTGTCAGATACTATCTCTCTGGAGTTTGAATGTTCCGAGTTACTACAGAAAGCTGCTTACCTCTTGTATGAAGAACGACTGAATGTGTGTATTCATCACAAACCACAAATGTAATAATGTTTGAACAAAATGAAACAAGTATTCTTCAGGCAGAAATGATAGATATCTTTTGATAGATAGTATCTTTTTATAGTGGCACCAGAAGAGGAGTCTAGTTTTACCTGATAAATAACTGATTTTTTTTTTTTTGTTTCTTCTCTTATTTTGGCTGTGATTCATTTTGCATGTTTGTGTACATATTCTCATGAGAAGAGTCTTAATATGCTTGAGGGCTTTGTTCAAATCAAGATTTAGCAGTCTAAACTTGCTTCAGTTTGACATGTCTTTACCTTGGGACAGGTTATCAGCCAGGAACCAGAGGCCTTGAAATTTGGGAAAAAACACAAAAAGAGTAAGGTAAGCCTTTCTTTAATATGTTTTTTTATTTGTTTTGTTTTTTGTTTTTTTCTTTTCATATATATTATTTCCTTATTTCTTTTTCTTTATTTTTTTTGTAGTGGATATTTGTGGAGAACATACAGTGTAAGTTATATATAGATGATGATTATGAATCCTGCTGCATTTATTTGTTGCTGTATTATTCATAATGTATGAATTTTGCAACAAAATAGTGTACTTGAATTAATTTTCTTTCCAGGCAAAAGTCATTTGTGTCACTTAAATTCATTGTTGACGAAAGCAAAATATGAAAATGAACTTTTAAGCATGTCAGTTCGTATGCCCTGCTTCAACTGCAAGCTACAGTTGGAGCCTGATTTTTCAAGTTTACCAAAACAGATTTTGGTGATTGATGTTTGAAGGACTTGATTGAACTCATCGTAAAATCTGTTTCATTCTCATGTCAAATAAATACTGCACAGTGAATTGTCAAAATTGAAAATATTTATTGTTGGGTGTGACTAGAGTATATAGACATGAGAATGTCTCATATACTAGCTCGAAACATAAGAGATAAAAGCTCTTTAAGTTAGAAGGCAGGAGATGATAGGGCCAAAGGAGAGGGAGATCTAAAGTTGGAAGTAGCCAGACAGATATGCTAGATTGTACCAGATTAGTTCTCACTTATGCCATCCCATTCACTTAAAAACAAGATGGAAATGAAATGTTGCAGTTTCTGATTGCATGTGTATGATCATTAGGCATAGTATTCTTGGCCAAAAATATTGCACTAAAGAATCTTTGTGGAAGAGGCTAATGGAAAAAATATAGGTTAAGGATGAGCAGGAAGTTACAGGCAGCAAAGGCTAGCTGTTATATGGAAGCATACACATGCAAAAGTTGTTTAAAAGAGCTCATGTTTCTTTATTGCTGCTTACAGTGCTTAACAAATTATCAGTTGTTAATCAATCTTGATTGTGAAGAACTGTTGACATTATTATGAAAGCTATTCATATAAAGACTTCATTGGATTTTTGTTGATTATTAGCCCAAGAAGATTATAACAGGGCCATCAGTGGGTTGGAAAATCAAGGTAGGTGAAGTGGAATGCTTTTGTCTGATAATTTGTTAACCATATCCAGTTAAGTGGTTTGAAAATGTTGAGTGGAAAGTGTCCTAAAATAGTGTCCTTATATATATACATGTTCTGAATTCCATGTTGATGTGTAGCTTTTCAGTATGTCACTCTCAGTGCCTGATTTATGCCTGTCATACCTTTGTGTATTCAACACCATATGGATATTTACTGTGATACTATTAATTTCCAGGATAGTTCTTCTTCAGGCTCAGGGCAGAAAATGTCAAGCAGTGTTGTAGTTCCTTGTACGTTAGAAGTCCTCTCAACGGACTCTCAGGTATTTACTTTGTATTTGTTTTCGGCTATTTACTTTGTATTTGCCACAACTTTTGTCTGTTACACAGTTCCCCTTCTCTCTTTGAGAATGAAAGAAGTCAATAAAAAAAACAATTTTCCAAAATAGTAAAACTTTGATTTACCACGTGCAAAGCATTGTGCTGAATCCACTCAACTGAAATGATGTATAGGGGTAATCTGCTGTAGTTTACTGCCATTTTGCAGATTCTTAAGTTTTTCTCTTAGCACTTGTTTTAGCTTAACTCAATCTGCCCAGGTGGCAAGAATACCTGCCATACTTTATTAATTGTCTTTATACAAAGGGTCAATTATTTGTCCTACCCATCTCACCTGTTTACCCTTTTCCAATATTTCTGGATAGCTCTTTTAATATTTTATTGTCATTAATATTTTGATATTATAATAATTATGATCTCAGGGATAATTATAACAGTATCAGTATTATCCTCTTCAATCCAGATGACGTGACCACCATGTCATGAAAAAAATTTGGCTTGAGGTGTGAGTGACATGAACATGCTGTTGTGGGAAAATTTTGCTGTCAGCTGAGTGACGCAAACTTGCTGTTGTGAGTGTTTTGGCTGAAGGCCACAGTGATTGAAAAGACTTGCCACAAAAGCACAAAGCTCATGGAGGGTGATTAGACTCATTTGGCATTTAGGAAACAGTTTTTCCATTTTTTCCATCAGTAAATGAGTGGTATGTAGTGTCCTTGAGCCATGACTGGAAGAGCATTGGCTCCAGTAAGGACGCCGTTTCCATACTCAGCATCCTATTCCTGGCCACCGTGACCACCAGTGCAGGGTTGTATTACAGATAATTTAACAATATGAAAAAAATAAAAAAATGACAGAAAAAAAAAATTACTTATTGTTATTATTCTTGCACTGAGGTTATAGACTACCTGAAAGATGATAAGGAGTCTGTGCTTATACATAAAGAGAAAATAACTTTGCAAGGGAGACATAGTCTCGTCACTGCACACACAGGTACCTATCCACCTGGCCTACAAGCCATGC
>NC_051421.1:31215680-31223933 GCF_015228065.2 Penaeus monodon | reverse complement strand
AAAAGATAAGAAAAAAAAAATAGAAGACAAAGATAAAAAAAGAGAAGGAAAGAAAATTTTAAAAAAATAGAAGAGAGATAAAAAAGAGGGTTAAAAAAATGGAGATAAAAAAAGAAAATGGGTTAAAGACATAATAGAAAAAAAGGAATATAAAAAAATAAATATAAGTAAATAAATAAATAGAAAAATAATAAAGAGATATAAAATATATAGATAGAAATATAAATAAAAAATAAATTATAGAATAAAGAAATTAAATAGATAAAAATAAATTTATAATTATATAAAAAAGATTAAATAAATTAAAAAATAGAGAATATAATATATTAAATTATAAAATATATATATATATAATATAATATATATATATTATATATATATATGATGTTATAATATATGTATGTATATTAATTATATATATATCTATATATATATATATTAATAAATGAGTATATATATAGTAATATATATATATAGTATGTATATATATATATATAATATAATATTGAGTATATATATATATATAAATATATGTAGTATATATATAGTATTATATAATATGATGTATAATATATGTTGTATGTATATATGTAGTAGTATATATGTAGGGACACAGGGCCGAAGGTTTAGAGGTCGGATCAAGATGCATAAGTAATCTGATTTGAGGGTTTGATCCCCGGGGCGCGTTGTTCCCTTGGGAAGGAACTTCACCTAAATTTATACCTAGCCACTGGGTGGCCAAGCCAGCTCAAGTCAATGCCGGGTAAATAGAGATGGTGACTCGAGGAGGAGGAGGAGGAGGAGGAGGAGGAGGAGGAGGAGGAGGACGAGGAGGAGGAGAAGAAGAAGAAAAAAAACACACACACACACAAACAAACACACACAACACAACACACACACAACACACACACAACCCACACACACACACACACCGGGGGGAAGGCAAGGGCAAACCCCCGCCCAAAATTGCCAAGAAAAATTAAAAAACCCCATGACGCCAAGGCCCGGGGCCGAATGGTTTTAGAGCTCAGACTAAAGGGATGTCACGACGGCAATTGAGTTCGAGGGTTCGAGTCACCAGCTGGGCGTTGTTCCCCTTTGGGCAAGGAATTCCCTCCATTGCCTACCTCCCCACTGTGTGGCCAAGCCACCCCCAAATCAGTGAGCCCCAAGCCCGGATAAAAAGGAGAATGATTACAAAAAATTTAACCCCGGCACTCTATGGGGAAAAGGAACGGGGACCCACCATGTACTCACTCCAAGAGCATTACAACATGAAAAATAAAAAAAAAAAAAAAAAAAAAAAAAAAAAAAAAAAAAAAAAAAAAAAAAAAAAAAAAAAAAAAAAATATAAATTATATATATATATATTATTATATATATATATATATATTATATTAATATATATTTTAGATATATAGATATATAGAATATAATATAAATTTTATAGATATATATGGGAATATATGATATATATGATATGGGGGGGTGCTTAAAGGCATGGTGAGTGAAGCGATGGTGTGGTAGCCTAGATAGTTTAAGTGCTTCATGCCTTCCCTTGCAGCTTCCCCCCCTGGCTAGCCCAGTGCGAAAAGGGAGCAGCTTTCTGCATAAGTCTCCCCTGCCAGGTCCCCCTCTCCATCATTAAGATTCGCGGGCCCTCCTCGTGGCACCCAGGGAAAAGGGGTACCTTGCGGGTCCCAGGCTAAATCTGTGGGGGACTCAGACAGCAGGAGGCCCCAGGGGTAGGAGTTATGGCCCCCCGGCGTGTGGCCCCCGGGGCTTCTACCAACTCCTGCCCCCTAGCCACCCGGGGGAAAGGGGGCGGCCGGGGGAGGGGGGCCCTTTGCCAACCCTCCTCCCCCAGAAGCCCCTCTGGCAAGTCTCGCGTAAATGGAAATGCTGGGGGGGGGGTGTTGTCCCTCCCCCCAGCAAGTAAGGCGGGCGTGGGCCCCGCTGGGAGGGAAAAATGTCGGGGGAGGATTGGAAGAGGTACTCGCCCCCCGGCCTGGCAGTCGCCAACCCACCATAAAGTTTGTGGGGGAAAGCCTGGGGGAACCCACAGGTGGATAGGCGGTCCAAGCCTCCGCCCCCCCTTATCGGGGGCGGGTTTTGGGGGGGCGGCAGAGGGGGCGGCCCCCGGGAAAAGGGACCACCCCGGGTTTTAACCCTCAGGCGTGGCCCGGGAGGCGTTGGAACATGGGTTTCCTTGCGGCAGGATGAGCGGTACTCTGCTATTGGGGGAATTTGAAGCGACGGGGGATTTGAGGGGCGCCCTCTAGAGGTGAGAAAACCCTGGTAGCGGCCGATCAGGGGGGTTGGTTACATCTACGGTCGGGCCGCAGCGTGGTCACCCCTCAGGGTGAGCCATACCCTCTCCAGGACTTAGCTGCGGTACGAGGGGACCGGTTGATGAGCGATCAGGGCTTTGAGATGAACATGCTTTGGCTTCTTGTCTTTTTTGTGTATACGTCCTACCGATGTACTTTAAAACGATGTGAAAGAGGCATTTACGCCAAACTCGCTTGTGGCAGACGTTTTCCCCCCGGCGAGACATTCCATTTTTTGGGGGATTCAATGGGGTTTCCCGGCGTGCCCGGTGGCTAGAGAGTCTGTGGGCCCCAGCTCGGGAGCTGATCCCAGCAGCGGAAAGCCCCTTCCCCGGGGACTTTGCTAGGTCCAGAAAAGGGGATCTCTGGCTCCGGGTACCAGCGCTCCAACTCGCAGCGGATTTGGTCAGCGATAGGAAAGGGGCCAAGGAGATGACCACATTCGTCAGCCGCGAGGGAGGATCCCCAGAACGCGGGGTTTTCCCGGAGTGGAGTTCTGTGGCATCGACCAAAGGTGTTTTGGGCTCCCCCTGCGGGCCCCCTTTCAAAATCCAAGTCCCCCAGGGCCACCCTAAGGTTTTTACTTAGAGACTAAGGGAGGGTGAGTGTGCCCCTGGGTTCGCCACGGCAGTCTCTGACGATTCAGAAACCAGCAACCTGACGGATCCAGTTGCCTGGGGAGTCCCTTTAAGCGCGTAACACCGAAAAAGTCAGGAGTCCATTGGGTACGCCCAAGGACAAGGCGAAACCATCTCCTGGAACATTTAAAGGCCCCTGAAGCGTGTGCAAGGTTTGGCTGAAGGGAATCAAGTCTTTTGTAATTTCCCGGTGCATAGGGCTCGGACATGCTGAGAAGGGGAAAAGGGAACAGTTTTATCAGGAACTTGCTGAGGAGGGCGAAGGGCCCTTTTTGGTAAATGACCTTTAACCCCTGCCCACCAAGCCCGAGAAAACTGAACCCTAAGCCCTCCTCACAGATGATGCAGTCCCACAGCGGAGGAGGATCATTTAGATCAGTTGGGGTTCGTGAACGTTGGGCTGAGTATTTTTTAACAGTTGTACCAGGGGGACCTCCAACGTTAGCTTGGATGCAAGCGAGTTTCAGTCCTGTGCCGGGGCCCCCCCCATCAGCGAGGAACCTCTACCCTAACAGAGGTTAGGAGGCGATTTCCAAGTGGAGAGTGGGAAAGCTGCAGGCAAAGTGATACCCTGCTGAATTTCAAAGGCTGGGGGGTGAACCCATGGCTCGGGGCCTGCATACAGTCCCGACTGCCATTTTGGGTTGGTACCTTCCCCCCGACCTGCTGAGGGGCTGGTCATCCCTTTGGAAGGGGAAAGGGGATCGATGGCTGTAGCAATACCGTGGCATTACATGCTCGATAAGGGGAAGGTTTTCCCCTCACATTTTCTGAAAGGATCCCCAACCCCCTACTGAGGCACAGAGGGGCCGGAGCAGCTGGATCTATCCGGCAAGCACAATAGACCGTATACTAGCGCTTCGAGAATTGGGAATGCCGTCGTGACTTTGGTCGTGGGGTTTCTTGCAGCCTCACGACCCAAGAAGGCGTCTGACTGGGCATCGGGGAAACGCTATGGGAGACCTGAGGCTCGGGGGAATTTCCACACAGATTTTTGGGGGCCCGATAGCAAGCCTTATACTGGTATGAAAGGCTGTAAAAATGGGTGGGGGTTTTGTCGAACTTCTTTCCCGTTTAAATTTAGGGGGGAGGCAAGGTGTGTCCTTCACCCACATTTTCAACCTTTTATGGACTGGAAATGGGCAGAGCACTAGCCAAAAATCAGTGGGGGCAACACAAAGGAATATTTAAAGGCCGGCCTTACTTTGCCGACGAGTTGCCATCATCGGTCCTTGGATCACTTGGGCGGCCTTGATGCATTTTGCAATAGGCGAACCCCAGGCCTAGAGGTTCCCGGACAAGACCAAATTAGGACTTTGGGGGCCTGTTTTGGGGAAAACCCCCCCTTAGCGATCCAGCTTGCGGCGAGGACGTTTAAGTCACAGAAAGTTTTTTCATACCTTGGAGCGTAGTCCATACTCTGGGTTGTAGACCCGGAAGTCAGTGACGGATTTGGGTTTGGAACAGGAGCCCTGAATCGTCAACAAGAGCGTTTGGAATGTCGGTACCATCAGAAGGGCCAAGTGGGTCTTCAAGGCCTTGATACTCCCAGTTTTTCTCTATGGAAGCGAAAAATGGACGCTATCCGGCCTTGGAGTCTGCCTTTATGCCTTTGTAAACAAGTCCCCGGCGGCTGGGGACATTTGGCAGGACCACGGCCAAAGGGGTTACCCGTGAGGGTGGCATGGGACCTGTTACTTGCATAATCAGGATCCCAATCAGGGTATAGGCCACCCCGCTTTCCCCCCTAGGAGACCCTGCCCCCCAGGTTTTTCCCCTGCGAGACAACCCGGGGGGGAGGGGAAAAAAGTGGGACGTTAGGGGATCAGGCTGGGGGAGCTCGACGAGACCTTCGCGAGGAACTAGAGATGGGCCGGGTTTTCCTGCCCGGGACTGCCTCGAGGGGTCCCCGTGGCTGGAAGCGAAGGGTGGAGCGGCCTGCGCCCCGTCGCGTTTTGCCCCTTATGATGATGATGATGATGAATTAAAATTATATTAAAAAATATATATATAAAATATAATGATATATAGATATATATATTTTTAGGAATTTTTTTAAATTTTATAATTTATATATAAATTAAGTATAAATATATAAATGAAATAAAATTTAAATATAGATTAATATAATATATAAAATTATATATAGATGAAAAAATAGAAATAAAATTTTAAATATTAATAAAAATAATAAATTAGAAAATATATTAAATTATTATAAATTTAATAGAAAAAAATTTTATATATAAATAATATATATATATAATATAAAAAATATATATTAATTATATATATATATATATATGGGGTATATATATAATATAAGTATATATATATATATAAAATATATATAATTATATATTATAATATATATTTTATAATATATATATATATAATTAGGATAATATTATATATTTTATAAGGATATATATATATAATATATATATATATATATATCCATTTTATATTATAATAATTATATTAATTATATTATATAATATATGGATATATAAAATAATATATTAATATATAAAATTATATATATATATTTTGGATTATATATTATAAATAATATATATATATATATTATTAAAAAATATATATGGAAATGTGTATGTGTATGATTGTAATGATAGTATATGAATGTATGTAATATTAGTATATATATATGTATTATTATATGTATGTATAGAATTATGATATAGTTGATTATAGGTATGTATATGTAATGTATATGTGAGGGATGTGTATGTATATTTTTAATGTATTTTTTAGTTTATATATACATATTAATATTATTAATAATATTTATGTAATGTATAGTATAAATGTAAGATATGATATGTATTGTAAGTTTGTTATGTTATGTAAGTATATATATAGATATATAAAATAAAATTATATAAAATATATTATGGTATATATATATATATATTAATGTATATGAATGATATGTTATATGTATAGTGATATATATGAAATTTTAATGTTTTTAAATTTGTTAATATAATATATAATATATATATATTATATATAATAAGATAATATATATATATAGTATTATATATGAAATTTAATATAGTAATTGTTAACAAATGTAATCATATGTATATCAATGATATATATGTATATCTAATGTATATATATATATAAAATTATATATATATTATTAATATATATATATAATATATATAAAGTTTTTTTTTCTCTGGACTTTGAGGCAAAAAGTCCACTGCTCAGTCAACTGATTTTGTCATTTTGTCTTTTCTTTTGCCATATCCATTTTTGATAGCGTTCGCAATTTTTTTTAGGGTAGGGCAGCAGAAAATTTCCCAAACCAATCAATTATGCCTACCCCAGAATTATAATAATGGTAATAGTAATAATAATGAGAACCATCATCATCTCCATTAGAGCAATGAAATACCCGAACGCCCGCTATCTAACCGTCTCCCTGTGTCCTGCCTTGCTACCTCCCTTCCCCCTCCCCATTTCCTTTTAGTTACCCCCTTCCTGTTTTATTTTGGACAAGATGAATTCTGCAACATACTATGGATGACATGGAAAAATATTTGTTGAAATGTAGGTGTAGTCAGACATCTCCTGATAGTACTACATATAACCCTGTAAAATTGAGAGAAGACACAAAGAAAAGAGAATAGGCATAATCATGAACAATTTCTTTTTTTTTTTTTTTTTCAAAACAAATACATGCACATATAGATTAATGCTTAATAAGCAGATTGACAAAATTTTACCAGAAATAAAGTTAAATTATTTTTGGAAAAATTATACTTAAAATTAAAATTGGATACTACCCTGATATTTATGAGAACTTGTAGTAATAAAATTTAAAAAATTTTTTTTAAAAAAAGAGAAGAAATGGGACTAACCCTTTCGACGGGGGCGTACGCACATCCATGGCAGGGCGGGACTATTTCCCGGGGCTGTATGACAGCCAGAGTTTTTGTTAAAATCAGGGCAAATTATTTTTTTTCCCAACTGAAAGGTGATTAAGTTGTTTTTAAAACATTTTCTCATTTTACTATAAAAAAAAATGAAAAAAACTGACGATTTCAACTCCAGGATGCCCACATGTTTATTTTTTCAAATAGACTGAAAATGTCAATATGGAGTCTTTTAAAAACAAAAAAATCCCCTTTTCAGTCTTGTTTTTATCGGGAAAAATTTGGCAAGTAGGGGGACTTTAGAAAATAAGAAAACTGAAAAACAAAATCCTCGTAGTATCGAAGAAACGGCATGGGATGCTGGTATTTGGCATGAGCGCGGCATGCTAGGGTGACGATATAAGCCCCCGGCAGTGAGGCCCGGGCCACTACGAATACTACCCGTCAGGAAAGGGTTAATACAGAACACAAAATAACTTAATTTTGTTAAATCAACTTTAAACTATATTATATCCCTCTTATGGTATGGTATTTACTCCAAAAGATTTGGGGGCATACAAATTTTAAACAAATTCTGGTTTCACTGAAATTTTTTAAAACTAACTCCATTACCAGAATTTCTTCTACCTTGTATTTTATCCTACTTTATTTTTCAACTTCAGAAGCTTGCAGCTTGCACATGCACAAAATCCAGGAATTAGGTTTCATTGAGTGGCAAAACTCCCAGGTAAATGGCTCACATAAACACTCATGTGGGGTACCAAGACGGTTTTGCCATATCCGAGATCTACCTATGACATTTGTTATACTGTATCAAGAGCAGACTCGATATTATCACTACTAGTAGTCTACAACTCTGTTCAGTAACAGAAATAGTAAGCATATTCCATTATTTGTGTTAACTTTTTATCTTATCATATCATACAATATGCCAGCAGGAATAGGTTCTAGCACATGGAAATAGTGTCCTTGAAGCTAGTTCCCCCGGGAAGGGGTCTACAGAGGGCATCCACTCACTTACCCAAAGGAAATAATACAAAGAGCCCCCCTTCTTACAGGCCCACTGAATCAGTAACCCTCCAGTCACCTGCCAATCAGCAACAACATATCATAATGAGGCATTCCTGTCATCCCAGTCCTCAGCCCAAATTTTTAATCAAGAGATGTTCCAGACACCCACCCTTTTGCCAACACCAAGAGCTAATGAGCTAAGCTTCAAGACTTTGTCAAAGTGTACTCACACTTGCAGGGCACACTTCTTCTTAAAAGTCTCCCGATCCCCTTGGCTAGATACTTCTAAAAGGTCATTGAGCTCCTCAATCCGCAGTCTTCTCAAGCCAATATGTGAACTGGGTCCAAGGGGCTGAGTAAAGGAGT
>NC_051421.1:31203844-31208364 GCF_015228065.2 Penaeus monodon | reverse complement strand
ATTTTTCAGGACCCCAAAAACACGGGGAAAATTTTTATTTTATGACGGGGTTTGGGGGGGGGGGAGCAACTCGGGGGGGGGGGGTCACAGGGGGTGCATCACAATGCATTATATATTGCATGAGAGTTGTAAGGTGTAAGGTTCCTAAATATTGCATATAAGTAATTATATGTGCAATTATATGTTTTTTGTTACCTTCATTTTTTATACCAAAATCTAGTCCAAAAATGTTATCTTTACAGTATGGACACACTAAGCTTGGGCAAACTGATGATGATAAAATGAGGACAAAATGTTGCAGTCAACGGCACATGAAATAATCCGCAGACACAGGCAGTAACTCCTTAAATAAAGGAAAAAGATCGTACAAGGCCACTTGCTCGTCCTGAATTACAGCTCTTATCTTCCCATGCATACCGGGGTGAAAGCAACAATAGCCAGGGGTATTAGGGGGGGGGGGGACATCAACGGTCCCCTCGGGCAGTACCTAATAGGATCACACAGTCACGGCAACGCAGTTTAATTAATTTTCCTGCAGTGGAGTTGGAGAGAAAGAGAGAAAGTCTGTGGCGAGTGCATCCGTACTGTAAGGAATTACTGCCCAAAAATATTACAAAAAAAAAAAAAAAAAATGAATTGAACGTATGCCCTTCTCACCTGGAAACAAATATCCCTGCAAAAGTCAAGCATTAAATTTAACTAAAACTACTTTTGGATAAAATAGGTTGCCCAGTGCTATAAATACTAGAGATAGTGGCACTTTTCCTGGCAATCATCTCGATACGCGATGTGGAATAAATTGAAATTTTTTAAAAAACTAAATAAAATAAAAACTACAAAGGTTGAGAGACAAAAAGTGATTAATCCACCGAATGCAGTATGTAATTGGAATTTCTTTCACAAGCTTTAAGAAGAATCGATCTGTAACACCCATTTATGACAGAAACTTTTATTATATCGAAGAAAAAGAAAAAGAAAAAACAATCCAATTGTTTTTGTTTTTTTGTTTTTGTTTTTCCCGAAGTTCCAAATTATAAAACGTTCATTGTTTCCTTTCTTTCCCAATAGAGAGAAAAATACGCAATGTCCGGATCTCACATACCTTCCGTAGTTTGACGTCCATTAGGAGAGGAGGCGATAAAAGAAGGAGAATCGCGTAAAATGTCCAATTACGAGAAAAGAGAAGCAGAGATTTTCGTGAGAGGGAGGACTTGGGCGGGAGACGGGAAACGAACCTACTTTTATTTTCATTTGGTTCAGACCTCTATCATTGTGAAGTATAGCGTTAGTAATGTTTTATGTATTGTCATTAATTATCATTGTTTCATATATTTTCTTTAATTAGGAAATGCAATTCTCCGGAGTGAGAATGACTGCGAACCTACAACTATTTCGTTTCAGTTTCGTTTTGATAATGCTTTTACTCTAGTTTCTCCATTATGTGCATTTTGTTTTCTTTTTATCTAGTGGACTACTCTTTTTTTTACCAATGTAATTATTTTTCTTTTGTTTGAAAATAAAGAAAATGGTCAAGCCTTTTTTGTGCGGTTCACTTGTCCAGGGATACAGAGGGTAACGAAACGCCATTAATAAATGAATAAATAGATTAATTAATATATATACATATATATACATATATACATACAGATATGTATGTATGTGTGTGTGTGTGTGTGTGTGTGTGTGTGTGTGTGTGTGTGTGTGTGTGTGTGTGTGTGTGTGTAAAATAATGAATCTACAGTGATCAATTCAAAATTCACAAAACACATATAACTACACAGAATGTGTAGCAAATATTTGATGCATACAAAGGAAAGACATAGATAAATCAATTCTCAGATAAATTGATAGGATAATGAACAAACAGATAAAGAAATAAAATAACAAATGCATCAATGACCGATAAACATCCTCATCCTGACGCAAATAAGCATATATTAATGAACCAATAAAGACAAGATGGTAGGTAAATCAACAAAGACATAGAAGAAACTTTAATAAAAAAAAAAAAAAAAAAAAAAAATCTTATAGATATCACCCCTTGCCTTTGCTTGCTTTTAGCACCAAAATATCCATTCAGGTTTCGTCCGATTTTTCATTGATAGGTAAATCAACAAGGACATAGAGTACCTTTAATTAAAAGAAAAAGAAAAAAAAGAAAAAAAATCTTATAGATATCACCCCTTGCCTTTGCTTGCTTTTAGCGCCAAAAAAAAAAAAAACCCTCAACGTTCAGGCTTCATCCAATTATCCATTTCAATCCACGTCCATCCGCTTTTTGGCTTTTTCAATTTTCATTTTCTTCGTTTCTGTCCTTTTCCCGCTTTCATCGCAATAAGGTAAGATTGATATATGGAAGTCAGTAGATCTAGTAGAAGAATGGCAAGATAGGGAATGTGTGTGTGTCTGTATAATCATATATTGCTACGTTTTCCTTCATTACTTACAAAAGCAAATCGAAAAAAGGTAGAATAATACTTTTATGATTTCTTATTTGTTCGAATAGAAATTGTGGGAGGATTTGTTTTTTTCTTTAGAACTTCAAATAGAATGCATTTAAATAGTTAATTTTTAATAGATATTTTTTTTTGTCAGATATTTTTTTTCCAATATTTCGAAGCTATTGATTTCCAACAAATATGAAAAAAAATGTTTTCTAACCCATCCTGATGTAACCAATTCTAACTTAGTACAATCCTGGCTTAACCATTCCTAACTTATTCCAATCCTATCCTAGTTTAACCCTAACTTAACTTGTCCTAACTTAGTCCAATCTTACCTTCACCAATCCTAACTTAGTCCAACCCTAACTTAGCCTAAACCTAACTTAACCAATCCCAACTTAGTCCAATCTTAGCTTAAGCAATTATAACTTAACCAATCCTAGTTTATTCCAATCCTATCCTAGTCTAATCCTAACTTAGTCTAATCCTAACTTAAACAAACCTAACTTAGTCTAATCCCAACTTAACCCACCCTATTTTAGTCCAATCCAAACTTGACCAAACCTAACTTAAGCAAGCCTAACTTAGTCCAATCCTAATTAAACCCGTCCTAACTTAAACAGTCTTAACTTAGTCCAATCCTAAAATAGTCTAATCCTAGCTTAAACCAATCCTAGTTTAACCAATCCTAACTTAGTCTAATCCTAATATAACTCATCCTAACTTTAGTATAATCTTAGCTTAACCAATCCCAACTTAGTCCAATCATAGCTTATTCCAATCCTAGCTTAGTCCAATCCTAACTTAACCCATCCTAACTTAGTCCAATCCTTACTTAGTCCAATCCTAACTTAACCAATCCTAGCTTAGTCCAATCCTAACTTAATCAAACCTAGCTTCGTCCGACCCTAGTTTATCCAATCCTAACTTAAATCTTAACTTAACCAACTCTAACTTATTGCAACCCTAACTTAGTATAATCCTAGCTTAAGCAACCCTAACTTAGTCTAATCCTAACTTTGCCCAACCTTAACTTAGTCTAATACTAACTTGACCCATCCTAACTTAATTCAATCTTAACTTAACCAATCCTAACTTAGTCCAACCCTAAACTAACCAGTCCTAACTTAGTTCAATCCTAACTTTGACCAACCTTAACTTAGACCAGTCCTAACTTAGTCTAATACTAACTTAACCCACCCTAACTTAATCCAATCCTAACTTTGTCCTGCCCTAACTTAGTCTAATCCTAACCTAACCTGTCCTAACTTAGTTAAACCCTAGCTTAACAAATCCTTACTTAATCCAATCCTAGCTTAACCAATCTTTTCTTAGTTCAATCCTATCATAGTCCAGTCCTAACTTAACTAATCCTAGATTAAGCAATCCTAACTTAAGCAATCCTAACTTGCCCAATCCTAACTTAGTCCAATCCTAACTAATCGGTATCATCGTTACTAACATAATTATGAATAAATATAATCATCACATCATCTTGTGGAATACTGGAATTTATCACTATCATTATTATTATTAGTATAATTTGTATTTATTATTTATTGGTATTAATCCAATTTTCAAAACATTAAGATCACTCCATTAATGGCCTTGTTTTTCCTTTTAGATATCATACTGTATTGAAAATATGACATCATCGGGCAGGTAAGTTAGGTTGTATTAAGTAACATTGGCATTTACAATAATGACGATAGATAATATAATATCTTCAGTGATAAAAAAACATTGTCAGTCGAGTGTGTGGTTTATAAAGTAATCGGTAAAGATGATGATTTTGACTATGTAGTTACTTAAATAATGACACTCTAATGATGATAATGATGATGAGCAACAACAACATATGGTAATGATATTAACAGGATAGCAATAATGATAATGGCAACAATAGCAATGTTGATTAAGACAATATGGATAAGATAATAGTTATGAAAACTTTTATAACGATATTAAAGACCTTTAACATAAGTACCAGAAAGCAAATACCAGTGGCAACTGACAAATACCTAACTTTAACTTTTGTCTCCAGCCAGCATCGGGTGCCATATGTGGTGGCACCTC
>NC_051421.1:31193844-31198844 GCF_015228065.2 Penaeus monodon | reverse complement strand
CCGTTTTTTCTCATTCATCTTGCCATACTTCCCCTTTTATTTCTCACCCTTTCTCGTTTGTCATTCCCTCTCTCCTTCCCCACAGGTTAGAGGAGTCGTTACGACCAGTGAAGCTCCGTCGGGTCGTTCTCGGCTACGACTGCCCTGAGTCTTGGAGTGAGTTTAGGTTCGACTTGTCTCTCACGTACGCTCTGGCCTCGGTCATTGCTACTTACAGTGAGAATAAACCCACGCTGGTAAGTCTACTGTGAGGGATAGTGTCTGTAGCTGGACGGAGAAATGGCGAGCGATGGGTAAAGAATGGTGAATTGGTGTGGAATGATGAACTGGGTAGTGAGTAATGATTGTGAATGAACATGCTGAATAATGGTAATGGAATAGTAGAGGAACAGGTAAATGATGCACTAGATTGTGCGAGAGAAAACACAGATTAACAAAGATAAGCAAAGATATGTAAATAAAAAAATATTTTTTTCTTCTTCGTCATAAAAACAAATAAATAAATAAATAATAATAATAGAATGAAAATACAAAAGTCAATAAAAGTTCTTTATCGATAAATCAACAATGAAAACTCCGCCCCATCTAATCTTTCCCTACAAAACACACTACGAAACACTAACCAAGGTTTTATATCTCCTACAGGTGTTTGCCTCAACACGCAAGGGGGCACAAATGGCCGCTTCAACACTGAGCAAGGAAGCACGTCTTGTGAGGAACTCCAGCCATAAGCAACTCCTAACCTCCGTCGGCAATCTCCTTCGGGATAACAAACTCAGAGGTGAATTGAAACGGGGGTGAAGTGTACTGGAGGGGCAGTGTAGGGGATAGAGACTGGAGGAGAGGGGTTGGAAGTGGTGGGGGAACGAGGAGGGATTGGGTACAGGGATAGAAGGGAAGGAGTTGTGTATCACGGAGGGTTGCTGGCTATGTGTTGGGTTTGGAACTGTGTAGGTGTTTCAAGCTGGTTTGCTTTTTCTCCTTTTTATGAATTACAAGGTGTTGTTACAGAATCATCCAAAAACAATGCATACATACATATATATATATGTATATATATAGATAGATAGATAGATAGATAGATAGATAGATAGATATAGGTAGAGATATAGATATAGAGATAGAGATATAGATGTATATCTGTGTGTGCATTGTATGTATCCCAAAACACTCGTCAAGGTCGGTTTTGGCTACAGTGCACCAAGTTTGGGGTATTTTCCACTTGAATTTTTCATAATCACTTTTTTCCGCATTTTGGTTTTGTGCATTCTTTCTCGCTTTTCATGTCTTTCTTAAAAGTTTGTAAGAATTTTTGAAACATATTTGTAAGCTGTTCCAAAACACACACACACACACACACACACACACACACACACACACACACACACACACACACACACACACACACACACACACACACACACACACACACACACACACACACACACACACACAACACGCACACACAAAACGCACACACACACACACACACACACAAACACGCACACACAAAACCACACAAACACACACACACACAGTGGCATTAGCCTTTGATATTCATCCGTTCATGGTTTTCGCTGCGACACTGACACTCTTAAACATTTCAGCGACCAATTCAGTTGTGGATCCCGTGTATATGTTCCAAAGAAAAAGTTATTTTGTCTTCCTGCTCTTAGTTCGCGAAAGGAAGACGCAGAAATTCCTGTGTGCTAGTACTTCAGTGTTTTTTTTTCAGTCTTTGTGTTGGTATATTCTATATCATATGTATTTATATCTTTATAATTTGCAAGGCTGGTACAATACATAATTGCATAATACCTAATTAATTCCTTTTCATAATTGCATAAGTTTGAAGTTTGCGGGGTGCAATGACGTCGTGAAATTTGTTTCCACTTTGTACTGTGTTTTGTTACATACACTGTCAGCATGGTGTTTATAGTACAGTAAAACAACCGCCTTAAACAAACAAACGTAATGACACTCATCCAAGGCACAGCCAGTGGATGGCAAGTAAGGTTGACCTAATTTCAGATTTTTGAAGGCATTCATCTCTGAACGTGGCCTCGATGGCGCAGTAGGCAGCGCGTGAGTCTCATAATCTCAAGGTCGTGAGTTCGATCCTCACTCGGGGCAGTATTTTTTTTTCTTTAGATCTTACGGGTAATCACTCAAATATGAGGTTATTCGGTAGTAAGACAAGAGGCAACGATTAACGGAGAGGGAAGAGTATAATGAGGATGCTAGAATATGCATAATGTAATAATAGAAGTAATAATGTTTATAAATGCTAATATCAATAATGATAATAATGATGGTAATAATGATAATAATGATGATAATGATAAAAGACAAACAATGATATCAGTGATAAAATACCCAGTCAATAATTACACCGGTACTACTATTACTACAAAATGTGATACTGTAATGTTAATGATAAAAAAAATTTTAAAACCGAATGATGGTATATAACAGTAATGATGCTAGCCGTAACAAGAATTATTACCATCCTATTGTTCTGTTAATTTTACTACTGCTAGCACATTTGATTAAATAACTTTCCTTCTATACATTACCACAGACACTTCTGCCTCCACCCTTGCCACCATCACATCCATTATTCGCAGCGATTATTACCATGACTACCACTACCATTGCCGTCTTTAATACCATCGTATCTGCAAATGAAATGCAATTGTAAACTGTTTTTTCTCTCATACTCATAAAACACACACCTACACGCACATTCACACGCCCATACACACTCACACATACACACTCATACACAAACACACTCATACACAAACACACTCATTCACAAACACACACTCATAGAAACACACACACACACACACACACACACACACACACACACACACACACACACACACACACACACACACACACTCACACACACACACACACATACAAATGCAGAGACACACATGTGTTTGTGTGTGTGTATATATATATATTATATATATAATATATATATATAATATATATATTTATATGTATATATATATATTATATATATATATATTATATATATATATATATAATATATATATATATATATATATATATATATATATATATATATATATGTATAATAATTATATATATATATATATATATATATATATATATATATATATATATACACATGTGTGTGTGTGTGTGTGTATGTATATATGTATATATGTATGTATTTATATCTTCTTTCTTCTTTTAACGGTAGGTTCATGTCTGAGCCGCCGTGGTCACAGCATGATACTTAATTGTAGTTTTTCATGTTGTGATGCTCTTTTTTTTAAAGAAAAAGGAAAATTTATCCACCTGTACACCATCAGCTGTGGCGGTAACACTTGCGATTAACCATTTTGCATGGGGGCATATTCTTATAACACTTAGAGTACTGTCAAATAAGGGGTGAGTATGTATGTATATACTCACCCCTTATTTGACAGTACTCTAAGTGTTATAAGAATATGCCCCCATGCAAAATGGTTAATCGCAAGTGTTACCGCCACAGCTGATGGTGTACAGGTGGATGAATTTTCCTTTTTCTTTCAAAGTGGACAAGCGCTGCTGTTTTTTTCTTTCTTCCTTTCTTTCTTTCTTTCTTTTTTTTGTGTGTCTTTGTCTCCCTACGTTACCCTTATTCCTCATCTAATAATACTGTCATTAAAGATCATTAGTTACCGCAAAAAACATCAAATTCCTATGCTTCCATTCCAGAATGTCTGCTCGCCGGGGTAGCTTATCACCACGCCGGCCTAGACATGGCTGACCGTCGCCAGGTGGAAGAACTCTTTACGTCCGGCCATTTGCCCGTTCTTGTGTCCACAAGCACTCTCGGTAAATTGCTTTAATGTGCTTCCGTTGCTTATTATCCTTTCGTTGTTGTTTTTTTGTCTCCCCTGTAGGAGACGTGTGATTACTTGTGTAATGGTCTAATTGTCTACGTGTGATCTGGTTTATTTGATAATTTGGTTGGGGGGAATTTTTTTTTTTTTTTTTTTTTTTTTTTTTTTTTGGTGAGGAGGTAGAGATGGTCAGGATGCTTGTTCTATTCTTTGTTTGAAAGACTTGCAATTTTCGTGGGTCCGAGAATGTTAATGGAGCTTGAAGTCAAGGCCGTTTTGCATGGCAATCTCTCTCTCTCTCTCTCTCTCTCTCTCTCTCTCTCTCTCTCTCTCTCTCTCTCTCTCTCTCTCTCTCTCTCTCTCTCTTCTCTCTCTCTCTCTCTCTCTCTCTCTCTCTCTCTCTCTCTCTCTCTCTCTCTCTCTCTCTCTCTCTCTCTCTCCCTCTCGCTCTCCTCTCGCTCTTCTCTCTTCTCTCTTCATCTGTCTCCTCTCATTTCTTTTTATTCTTCACATTTTTTTGCTCTCTCTCCCATTCTTCTCTCTCCATTTCTCTCCCTTTGCATTCCTCTGTTCACCTATCCATCCATCTTTTTCCTCCCACATCTTCCTAAACGGCTCTTCCATCATCCATTCCTGTTTCACGCAAATGCCCATTCACAACAACAGAGTTCATGATAACAGACGTAAAAGACACGGATGAGAATAAATAATCCCATAATTAGAAGTATCCCATTAATTGTGTACCTCTCATTGTGATATTATTCATTCACACCCATACCATTTTCCGCATACCCATTAAGCGTCCATAAACAAATCCTACTCATCACTGCTACATACCCCTCCCTATCACTCACACACCCATCCCTTTTTCAGCCATGGGCGTGAATCTGCCGGCGCACCTGGTGGTAGTGAAGTCCACCTCTCAGTACAACGGGAGCGCGGGCGGCCATGAAGAATACTCCACTGGCCAAATCCTACAGATGATCGGGCGTGCGGGGCGTCCTCAGTTCGATAGACACGCGACCGCTGTTATTATGACCAAGAGGCAGCTTAAGGTAAGGAGGAGATGTAGACGTGAAAAGAGCCAGGCGAGATTTTTTTTTTATCATGACTATGAGGCAAATTAACGTA
>NC_051421.1:31173844-31176344 GCF_015228065.2 Penaeus monodon | reverse complement strand
ATTTCTCAGATTCTTCTAAATTGCAAAGATTAGCTCAGTCCTTTTGCAAGAACTGAAGGACGGACATCGGGAGAAAATAACAATGCAGTAAACTATTTTTTTATTTTTTTTTTTTTATTTTATTTTATTTTTATTTTTTTTTTTTTTTTACTCATACCCGCCACTCATTTCGGGTTGACACTATTTTTAGACCTTTTTTCTGTCTCTGAGGCGCGTACGTAATGATGAGTATCTAATACAAATGATTCAGAAAGACTTACCTAATTTTTGAAAATTTTGAGATAATCCGGATAATCCGAAATTATTTTATAAAATGCAGCTCAGGAAAGAAATAATTGTTACGTTTGTCAGAAATACCGGAGCTTGTGCGTAGCTTGTCATTTGTATTAAACATTTACTAGACTATCTATATTTATCGTCTAATTCAGTGTACACTATTCCAAATAATTTTTTATTTAAGTAGAAATACAAATATTCGTTTCAGCTACATATAAATAAAAGAAAAACTTCTTAAACCGAATTTCGAAGAAAATGAGCTCAAATAAAAGCGAAAAACGAAAAAAAAAGTTCCATGCAATAAGTGTGATAATAACCAGCACCTATAAAAGATTTTTTTTTTATCATATTTCATCTTATTTCTTCGGATTACATCGGTTCCATTCGGATCAGAAAATATGAACACGTTTCGTATTATTTTATTTTAGATTTCAGTATTGTTTCTAGTTGTCTGCGGAATGTTTGCGTGTGCTGATGCGTCGTTTGTTGGTGTTTCTTTGTGGGGGTGTGTATGTGTACGTGCGTGCTTTCTTAAATATGTGTTTAGCAGATTTATGTCTTCTCCTTCTTTCAAAAAATAGTAAGTATGAAGACAGAAAAGAAAAGAAAAAATCTTCCTTCACTACAGCTAAAATCTTTAGCTGTAGTGAACTAGAATAACTTGATTAGAATAACGAATGACGTCAGAGTCAATACCGGGAGTCCAACTCGTCCTTCGGCGCTGCCTGGAGGAGCCGGAGAAGGAGAGAGAGAGAGAGAGAGAGAGAGAGAGAGAGAGAGAGAGAGAGAGAGAGAGAGTGGGGGGGGGAGAGAGAGAGGAGAGAGAGAGAGAGAGAGAGAGAGAGAGAGAGAGAGAGAGAGAGAGAGAGAGAGAGAGAGAGAGAGAGAGAGAGAGTCTGCCAAGTGTATCGTTATGGGTCTTATGGTAATTATTATTATCGGATGAGAGAATGTTCGGTTGCGAAGGGGGGGGGGTGGAGGGGGAGGGGGAGAGGGGGAGGAGGGGTTGATATTCACTGCTCCTGTTGACGTATGAGGTTCATGAGGTTTATGAGGTTTGAAGACTTTCTTGGGTGGTGGTCAGGAGGGTGGGGTTGTTTGTCGTGTGTGTATGTTGGGGTCATTTTGTTGGTTTGTCTTGTTTGTGTGTGTGTTTGTTTTTGTTTTTTTCTCTCTTTTTCGTGTCCTCCGTCATATACTTCCTTGTTTTCTTTCGAGTTCTCTTATTCCTCTTCCTCCTCCTCCATTTCTTCCATCTCTTACTTCTCCTCTTTCCTTTACTATCCTTCTCATTATCTTTCTCTTACTCTTCCTCATTCCACTTCTCCTCCTCATTCCACTTCTCCCTATTCCACTTCTTATTCCACCTTTTGCTTTATTCCTTCCCTATTCTCCTGACTAGTAGCAAGCAGCCCCTCTTTCGATATAGTCTATATATATCGTACCTTATCTTCACCCTCTCTTCTCTTTTTCTGCACTTTATCATGTATTTTCCCTCCCCTTTGATTTTTTTTCGCCACGCCGCTGTTGTAAATCATTTATATTTCCCCACAAACTTGCTTCGCGTAAGAATTTTATGTAAACGTAGAAAAAAAAAATCTCCAAGTGAAGCTTTGTCGATAATTACGCCATTGTTCGGCGTGTGGGATTTTTATTGCTCCTTTTCTTGCATTGTAATTGCTTCCTGTGTACCACTCAAACTCACACATGATCACGAACGCAGATCTAGGCACGCACGGACGAACACACCTGCAAACACACGTACGCGCGTGAGCACACTCAAACGTAATTCACTCACCTCACAAAGTCACAACATTTTAAACACATACATGTACACATACGCTCGCGCCCATATAGATGTGCACACGCAAAAGTACACTCATGGCTACAGTACCCTTCAGACATACACATTGCCACACATAAAAGTAGTTATTTCCTGGGGGGAGGGGGGGCGAGGGGCAGGTATAGTAACAAAAGCTGCACTTTTTCCTCTTCCCGATAATTGGTCTTTGCATCTCCTTCATGCCTCGTTTGCACCATATACGCCTTCCGAATTTACATTTTTCTTTGTTTCAGCAGTTTATTTTATTGTTCTTATGTTTACGTTTTTTCTTTGTTTCCGCAGTTTATTTATTTATTTATTTATTTATTTTTTGTCTTTTATTCGCTCGTTTTCTTTACTTAATCTACTTTCTATTACCTTTCCCCTATATCTACATTACTT
>NC_051421.1:31168844-31171344 GCF_015228065.2 Penaeus monodon | reverse complement strand
TGTTCATTATACCTTCTTTTTTTCTTTTTCTTTTTTCTTCTTTTTTTTCCCTTTCTTTCTTTCTCTTTCTTTCTTTCTTTCTTTTTTTTGTATTGCAATGTATTTCCCCATAACCTTACACTTCCCCCACTTCCCTCCCTCCACGCATTCGCCCACCACCTTCGCAACTCACCACCCCTTTTACTCACTTCCTCCAAGAGTAAAGGCGCATTTCACCCGCAAGGCCTAATGATTTACCATCAAGTTGACCCTAAAGTTGGTTCCAAGGGAATAACTCTCTGTCTCTTTTCGCTTCTTTCCGTCCCCAAGACAAGCCTCGACGCGATATTAATGTGTTTGCGTGGGACCTCATTACGGGTGATGGATGGAGGGATGGGCTGGGAGAGATGTTGTGGGGATGGTGGAGGCGGGGAGATGTTGGAGGAGAGATGTTGTGGGAATGTTGGAGGCGGGGAGATGTTGGAGGAGAGATGTTGTGGGGATGGTGGAGGCGGAGAGATGTTGGAGGAGAGATGTTGTGGGGATGTTGGAGGCGGTGAGATGTTGGAGGAGAGTTGTTGTGGGGATGGTGGAGGCGGGGAGATGTTGGAGGAGAGTTGTTGTGGGGATGTTGGAGGCGGGGAGGAGAGATGTTGTGGGGATGGTGGAGGAGAGATGTGTGGATGTTGGAGGCGGGGAGATGTTGGAGGAGAGAGGAGAAGGTGGAGGAGGAGATATTGTTGGAGGGGGGAGATCTTGGGGAAGGAAATACGCTGGGTTTGACGTTGGAGGAGGGGAAGATATGTTAAGTGAGAGATGTTTCGAAGGAGAAAGAGATGTTGGGATGATAAAATGCTTTGCCCTTGATGTCGGGGGAGAGATGTTATGAAGACGTTGAGGAGGAAGAGAAGAGATGTTGTGGGAGAGATGTTGTGGGAGAGAATGAGAGGCTGGAAAAGAGGATATGTTGTAGAGTTCATGTTCATGTTGTAGAGTTCAAAGATTGGGGTAGAAGAGATGTTGTGTGGTTGATGTTGACAAAGAGAAGTTGGAAAGAAGAGAAAAAAGAATAAGGAACATGAGGAGGGGATTGTGGGGTTGATGTTGGAGAGAAAAGTTGGAGCAGGGGATGATGGAGAATAGGAAGAGATGATGTGGGTAGATGTTGGCGGGGGGGGGGGGGGAGAAGATATTAGGAACGAGAAACGGAGGCACAAGAGGAGACGCTGGGGAAGAGGAAGAGATATTGGTGGAGAGCTGTTGGAGAAGACATTGTTCAAGACACTATTAGGCGTATATTTCTGAAGATGTTGAGGGAGACGTTTTATTGAGGATGTTGAGGCGGAAAACACGCTGGACGAGGATATCAAATACGTTAAAGACCCCGAGAACACCGCAGAAGACACTGAAAGCAAATCAAGACCTTAATGAGCATCAGTAGAAAAAAAATGAACAAAGAGAGAAGAGAGAGAGAGAGAGAGAGAGAGAGAGAGAGAGAGAGAGAGAGAGAGAGAGAGAGAGAGAGAGAGAGAGAGAGAGAGAGAGGGGGAGGGAGAGAGAGAGAGAGAAGAGAGAAAGAGAGAGAGAGGGGGAGAAAAGAGAGAGAGAGAGGGGGGGGAGAAAAAGAAAGAGAGAGAGAGATAAAGAAAGAAAGAAGCTAAAGACAAGGAGGTAATCAACTGGAAATCGCCTGCTGACGCACACCCGAATAACAACAAACGATTTGAGGATCCGGTTGGTGAACGGTGTAATCAAGACCGGCAATGATAAACAAGACCCACCGCAGCTCAGCAGGTGTTGAGTTATTTAAGTTTGGAGGAAATCGCTTCGTAAGATATATATTTTTGCAATATAAAATCCATTTCGTACTACAAGCCTGCATTTCGTACTTGTTTTGGTGTAAGATATTTCATAATTTTGTTATTATTATAATCATTTTCATTATTATTAATAGTAATACCATCACTATTATTTTTGTTATTATTATTGTTATAATTCATTATCAGTACCATTACAATTTTATTATTATTGTCATCGTCATTATCATTATTATCATTATTTTTATCATGATTATCATCATCATCATCATTGTCACCATCAACATCATCATCATTGTCACCATCATCATCATCATCATTGTCACCATCATCATTATCATTATCATCAATAACATTACTACTAGTAGCAATATTAACACTTACCATTAATGTAAGGGAATGCATTTACTCCCTCGTGTGTGCCAGAGATAACACTAATTGTTTGTTTAAAGTGTTGGCTACAGAGGCATCAGTACTAACAATCTTCAGAGTTAGTTGCATGACAGCGGCTGATAAGTTGCGACCTTGCGCCGTAATCGTGATAAAAGTGAAGAGCGCATTGTGGTTTGTCCGTTATGACTGTTATTAATTCCGCGCGACCTTGATGAGTGGGATGCGCAGGGGAGGGAGTTCAGAGGGAGAGGGAGAAGAGAGGAGAGTGGGGTAGAGGGTGGGAGAGGAGGAGAGGGAGGACGGGTGGTGAG
>NC_051421.1:31158844-31163844 GCF_015228065.2 Penaeus monodon | reverse complement strand
CACACACACACGCACACGCACACGCACACACACACACAGCGGATGCTCCAGAATGACGACCTCTCACAAGATGAGGAAACGCGACCTTGAGGCCTCCTCCCAGCGTCGGCTCATCTCGCAAAGGGAAAGAATTCGCTTAATGTCTTCGCCGTGAGTGGCCACCCTTCGCTTCACGTGGCCATGGCCCTCATCGGTGCCTAGCGCAGGTAATCTTGGTGATTAGTGTCACTGCTATGCAAATGTTGAATTTCGGTTGGGTTTTCTCTTTTTCGCCTTCCCACTCCTCATTTTTTGCTGTTTCGTCTTAAATGTTTGTTTCTTTCATTCTTTTGTTCTTGGTATCTTTCCCGGTCTCTCCTTCTAATGTTTTCTCTTTGTTTCTCACATGCTCTCTCTTTTCATCCTTTCCTTTTGATTTCATCTCTTCATCAATGAAAACATAACTAACTTCTCTTTTTTATTTCTTTTCCAGTAACCTCTTCATATACTTTACTTCTAGGTCTTTTTTCTTTGACTTCTTCCTCCACCCATCTCCTTTTCTTGTATACTTCTCCTCCAGTAAATTCCACCCTCCAACCCTCCCCTCCACCATCCCCCAAAAAAAACCTTCCCCCCCAACCTCCCCCCCTTTCCCCTTCCCTTTCCCCCTCCACCATTTTCCTCCTTCCCCTCCCCCCAACCCCCCCCCTTTCCCCTTCCTTTCCCCCCCACACCCCTTCCTTCCCCTCCACCATCTCCTCCTTCCCCCCCAAACCACCCCCCCTTTTCCCCCACCCCCCCCCTTTCCCCCCCCCCTCCACCTCCCCGACGTAAAAACCCCCGAAACCGCCCCCCAAACCCAAAAACAGAGGCAAGCCCCACCCCGAAAACCCGCCGGAACGGAGGGAAACTCCCCCCCCCTCGCTTCGTGCGGGGCGTTGCGGCAACCCCCTTCGCCAAATTGGGTGGTTTTTTCGCGGGGCTCCGGGAAAGGGGGTTTTTTCCGCCCGGCTCGCAAAGGGACGTGCATTTGGGGCTGATTTAGGGGCCGTTTCGGTCTAGGAGGATTTATCGGGGCTTCTTTCTTCCTTGGAGATTTATTGGGGATTTGGGGGATTTGTTTGGGTCGGGGGGGAGGGGGTGTCAGGGGGTTCTTGGAGATTTGTTTTGGGGCGTTGGGGAGGTTTGTTTTCTATTATTGTGTTATTCATTATCTGGGTTTCTTGGGAATAGTACCGGGAGCTTTTTGTGTTTCCCTTGGGGTGTATTACGGGATTTTGCTTAGCTAATTTTTCCCATTTTTGGCTTTTGGACTTTTTTTTAATTTTTGGATTTTTTATTAAATGTGGGGGCTTATTTGAAGGTCCAGAGGGGGGGGTTTGAAATCTAGTCTCTATCTCTATCTTCTCTCTCTTTTCTCTTCTCTCTCTCTTCTCTCGTCTCCTCTCCCCTCTCTTCTCTCTCTCTCTCTCTCTCCTCTTCTCTCTCTCTCTCTCCCCCTCTCTCTCTCCCCCTTCTCCTCTCTTCCTCTTTTCCAATCTTTTCTCTCTCTCTCCTTTTTTTTTCCCCTTCCCCCCCCCCCCCCTTTTCTCTCTCTCCTCTCTCTCTCCCCTCTCTCTCTCTCTTTTACTCTCTCTCTTTTCTCCCCCCGTCTCTCTCTCCTCCTCTCTCTCTCTCTCCCCTTTTTTCCTCCTCTGTCTCACTCTCTCTCTCCCCCTCTCTTCTTTCTCTCTTCTCTTTTTCTCCCTCTCCCCTCTTCTCTCTCTTCCCTTTTCGTTCTCTCTCTCTCTCTCTCCTCTCCTCTCCTCTTTTCTCTTTTCCTTCTTTTCCTCTCCTCTCGCCTCCATTCCTGTTCAGGAAATGTTTGTGAATGTTTTTAATTACTTAAAAAAATACATTTCTTTGGCCCCCCAACCCCTCCCCAAATGACTGTGGCTGACTCCACTTTTTTTTTTTTTAAAACTTTATTTTTTTCTAAACAAAAATATCCCATTGGGCCCTATCCTAAAACTCCTGAAGGGGCCCTCCCAAATCCGTTTTCCCTGTGCTTGTGTAAGCGGGTTTTGTTTTGTCCGCGTCCCTCGAAGACACGGGAGTGCTGATCTCAGGGGGAGAACGAGAGACACATTTCATCCACCCGGTGACTTTAAAACTCTTCGCCTGCGTTTTTTTTGGGTGGGCGGGGCTGCGGGGCCCCGGGATCGGTAAAAAGGGTTTTTGGGCCCTTGGGGCCATTCCTCCGAGTTGTGAAACGAGGGGATAAAAGATCCCTGTTTCCACTTCCGGGGATCCTCTCCCCGTACTCCCCCCATTTTCTCATTTTTCAGGGTCTGAGGTGGGCCGCTTTCAGCTGCGGGCCCCTTTCTGGGGGCCATGGGGTTTAAATTTACCCTGACGTAAAAAAAGGCTCTCTGTCCTTTTCCCAAAGCCTCTAGCGCTGACTAAAAGGGAGCGTCTTTTCCTGTCGGTTTGTTGACCTAAAGATCAAAATTTTCGTCCCCCAGTCAAAAGGTATTTTCCCGGGCTGCCACTCTGACGTCATGAAAAACCCTCTCTCGCATCTGAGCGGGGCCCTCTCATTTCGTCATGCCGTATGACCACAAAACCACCTGTTTTGGGAAAAATCAGGCAGGGTTTTTTGGTCAAAGGGAAATCCACAGGCCCAATGCTGAGGGGGAAAACCATCCAGGGGGCCCACCAAAAACCTTAGAGCGGGGGGCGCATAAAATCTTGTCTGTTTAGGTTTAACCCTTCACTCTTATAGGCAAGGTTTTGAGCCAGGTTCGATGCTCCCCTTCCTGTGTCATCTGGATTCATCCTCTTGGCACCTCTGGCAGTTTTTTGGGTGAAAAGGTTGGTGTGCTTTTCTTCTTTTTTTCGGGTTCTCTGTTTTTTGGGTTATTTCTGTCCTTATTTTTTTGTTTTTTCTGCTTGTTTATTTCCCATTTTTGGGTTCTGATTTTTTATTTGTTTTTTTTAAAACCTGCAGTGAGTTTGTGGAGGTTTAAATACTCTATTTTCGGCCAGCTTCCCAGGGGTTGGGGGGAACCCCAAAGCCCCTTTTCGGGGCGGAAATTTTAAAATTTAGGGACCTTTCGCGTCCGTTGGGTTGCGCCCCCTCCTGCTAGAGCCGGTCCCTGGGTTCCCTTCTTAAATTTTTTTGGTTCGGGGTTTTTTCGAGGAGAGGGCCCAATCCCCTTGGGCACTGCCCCCCCCCCTCATGAGGTAATTCCTCTTTTGCCTGCCCCCAAAATGTGAGGGCGGTGTAGGGGCGTGTGGTTCGTGGTACTTTTTGCCAGCCTCGGATCTCTTTTAAACCCACTCCTCGACCCTCCCCCTTTAAAAATTTTTCTCTGTCTTTGTTTTGGGCCAAGTATTGCCCCTGGGTGTTTCTCTCCCCTGTTTTTTTTGTTTATGTCAGGGGTTTTTTAAATTTTTTTCCTTTGGCAATTGTCAATTTTTTGGGGCTTCAAAATCAACACAGTTTTTTGGGCATTAGGATAAATGGGCCTTGCTTTGGGCCCATAAAAGTACTATCTCGTCCCACATTTCCTTTTTTTTTTGCCTAAATTTTTTTCCGGGCCCTGTTATGTAAATCGGCGTAGGCAACATCCCTTTTACTTGCCCCCTTCTCGTGGCTGATGCGATTTTGTTTTTTTTAGAAGGCCAATGGCATACTTGCCATGGAAACCCGGGGTCACCTTGGGGGGTCCCCTTCTGGGGAAATCTATTTTTCGCATTTTCCCGGGTTTCCCTTCACAAAAACGAATTTTTTGGGGGGATGGGGAATAGGGGTTCTCTTGTACTAGCAAAGCGGGGCATTTTATCCTTGTGTTGTGGACGTGACCTTTCTATTGATGTTTTTGAATGCGTTTAAATGCATCTCCCCTGAGCACTGTATCGCAATCGGGCCCTCATCAAAGGGATTTTCCTAAATTAGGTGAAATTGGGCTGCCTCGCATCCCGCCTTTTGTCCAGCGCTACTTGCGGGTTTTCCCCATTTGGCTTGTGACGCCCATTTTTTAACAAACTTCCACACTGCCTTCCGATGACCCTTTTTTAGGCCCCTTCCCCCTATGCGAGGGGGAAGGGGCAACCGGGTTTTTCCTTGCCCGAGGCGGATAAGGCGACAGGCATGAGGGCGGCAAGGTTTTGGGCAGTTCCGTTCCCTTTTTTCCCGGGCCCCAAGGCGGGCCTATGGTGTTTAAAACGATCACCTCCCCGGACACGGGGCCAAATTTTAACGTGGCTTAATTTTTTTTCCCCACGACTTGGGCATCCAGGGCCTGAGGGTTCGGGGCCGGCACCGTTGTGTGGGGGCTTTGCTTCCAAATTCTCTCTCCTTTATTCTGCCCGAATATTACGGGGTGGAGGTGGGATATCTCTCCCGGGTTTAGGGTTTGCTTCGGCTTTGGGCCCTTCTTTAGCGGGCGGGTGCTTGTCACTCGCGCCTGAAAACACGGGGCCCCATCGCCCGAGGGGGAGGGGGCCCGGGGGAATCCTCTGATAAGAGAGCCGGGGGGTTCCCTGAAAATTTTTTTCCTTTTGCTTGATAAATGCTGGGAAAATCTTCTGGGCAATGTCTTTCTAAATTTTTGGTTTTGGCTGGTGTTTTTTCCTTTTTTTTTTTAACAGAGCTTGTGTATCTCGCAAGTAGGTCTTTTATCCCCCCCCTTTTTTCCACTTTTCCCCAATCCCCCCTCCCCCTTCCCTTTAAACGTTCTCTGTTTTTTTTGGATTTTTGCTGTGAGTTCGCTGGCATATCAATGAGGGAGAAAGGGCGATTGCTTTAAAAGGGCAAGGGGTTTTGGCGGGTGAGATGCAGGGATGTATTCTCTGAGGAGGAAATCTTTTTCCCTTTTAATAAATTTTTTGGTTTCTTTTCATTTTGGGGATTTCGAATATATTGGGGGGTTTAAAAAGGGACTATCTTTTTTGTACATTGTGTCCTTTTAATTTCGAATTGCTTGGGTAAATCTTTCGGGGCTTCCAGTATGGCATGGGGGAGTCCCCCCCCCTTC
>NC_051421.1:31141344-31143844 GCF_015228065.2 Penaeus monodon | reverse complement strand
CTCTCTCTCTCTCTCTCTATATATATATATATATATATATATATATATATATATATATATATTTATATATATATATATATATATATAATGCAAAAACATAATGTCAACATGCAACACAAATGAAACCCATGAGCAACACATTCATTGATCGCACAGCGCTCTGCTCGACAAACCTTCCACGGCAACTCCGTGTTCCGGCGATACAGTCTCAGCGTCGGCAGTTCGTGAGGCGCCGGCGACAGCGTAGTTAAAAGACCCGCGGGAAAGACGCCGTTGTACGAGCCGCCCACAGCTTCCGCTACGCTCACGTCCAGCTTTCCTTCGACGTCGGTGACATAGTGTGCGTGGGAACAGAACTGGAGGAGAGGTACAGTGTGAGTATGAGTTTTTTTGAGTGCTTATTGGCTCGTATATGTTTGACTGTGACCATACACACGGTATTTTTTTTTTTTTTTTTTTTTTTTAAGTAGCAATCTGAATTATTAAATCGGAGAGAGAGAGAGAGAGAGGAGAGAGAGAGAGAGAGAGAGAGAGAGAGAGAGAGAGAGAGAGAGAGAGAGAGAGAGAGAGAGAGAAATAAAAACAATTTTGCTACAAACTTCATCAATTACTTTTCCAGACTCTCAGTTTTCGACCTTTGGATTGTAATCCTTTAACCTCATCGGATACAATGCCAGAGAACTATATCATAATCAACCCTCGAACCCGCAACAATAAAAAAACTGCTGCCGAGTTTTATGCCCCGGTAATCACCTCATTGTAATACTAGATCGAGACAAATGATGATGATTTTTCAGATTATGATTTCTCGTTACTAACTACAGGAGTTGAATTTATATTTGATTTCAAGGGCATTAAAAAGCCATATAAAATTGCTTCTTTATTATAATACTGTACGTTGAGATTTCCAGTGAACCATACTCGTTTATTACTTTCCTTGGTATTACCTCTAGAGATCTGATGTTAATAAAGTATATATGTAAACAGTGATTTCACTAAATGTCTTTTACAGTGCCGCGAACCAGGGCATCAATCTTTCTTGTGCTGTTGATACCAAGGACTCTCGTCTCGAACGTGCTTCACGAGAAAATTTCTCATCCGCGGCCACAGATCCTCCTGCGCAACGCAGTGTTCTAATGGCCGCCCTCCCCAGAGGATAGGCACACCCGTGACCCTCTCGGTCCCGCCCTCGCCGCCCACGACGGGAAGGTGTCTGTGGTACGAGTGGTGGATGAGGGCGCCGTACGGAGGCTCCAGGATGTGACCCGCTCCCGGGTACACTTTCGTCTCCAGCTTCTCCGTCCGGCCGAACGTCTCCATTCGCTCCCGGACGCTGTGGACGGGAATGTCGCAGGACCAGGCGTCGTCGTCGCCGCCCACGACCAGGAAGTAGGTGTCGTCGTCCGCCAGGTCGATGGGGATGAACTGCGGGTGGTCGGGCGTGAGCAGCTGGATCATCTCCCGGAGCGGGAAGAGCCGGCCGTGCTCGTCCAGCCGGATGAAGCTCAGGTCCATCTTGAAGCCCTCGAGGAGGGTCTTTCCCTGGTAGGTGATGACGGAGTCGTAGGCGACGGGCGAGCCGCTGATGCTCACCACGGCTTTGACCTCGGGCACCCACGTGGCCAAGGTGAAGGCGATGTCCGCCGCCTTGCTCACGGCCACGATCCCGCACCTGTCGGGGATCACGCCCTCGCGGGACATGAGCAGCTCGGCGGCCTCGGCGAAGTACTCCAGGATCGAAGCTTTCCGTGGTTTGGGGGAGGTCCTCGAAGGCGAAGTAGGCCAGGGCCATGGAAGCGATCCCGCGGGAGGCCATCATGGCTAGGGCCGTCGGAAAAAGAGGAATGACACTGAGATCAAAGGAATCATCCTTTCCTCTTTGCATGAGAGGCGAGTGTACGAAATATGGAAGACACACGAGGAAATGTAAAAAAAAAAAAAAAAATCGCTGAATCTCAAAACAAAGAACCAGGCATCCCAAATAAATATTCGTGAAGAGGAAGGAGCAAGACCTCACCTGCCCTGAACTCCATGAGCCCCCCCGCTGTGCCGAACATATCAATGACCCCCGGGAAGGGCCCAGGACCCGGCGGGAGGAACAAGGTAGCGCGGACTCTCCCTTCCCTCACGGGAACTCGCCTCACGCCCCGGCCCATCAGGTGGCGCTCCAGCTCCACCTCCGACGCCGCCTCCTGCTGCGTCCCCAGCGGCTGGTGACCCTCGAGGACCCTCACGCTGATCTGGAGAATGCGTCAGTGCGCAAGGTAAAAATAACTATAAAATAACAACAATAATGACAGATCACTAAGAAGACGTATCAACATTGCTGACATTACAGAATAAATCGAAACTCTGAGATTCACGAACCTTCCACGGCAGCTGTGGATTCCGGCGATACAACCTGAGCAACGGGAACTCATGAGGCGCGGGCGCTAGGGTGGTCAGGAGGCCAGCTGGGAACACGCCCTTGTACGAGCCGCCCACGGATGGAGCCACGCCT
>NC_051421.1:31111344-31116344 GCF_015228065.2 Penaeus monodon | reverse complement strand
AGTTCCCTGGTAATAGTATACATTATCTTCAAGTAAAGGAAATACATTTCTGTTTCTTTTTATATCCAAGTAAGAATTTACATTGTTGCAGCAACAGAATTTCTCGTAAACGTGAAATGCCAATATTTCACGACTGAAAAATTGCACGATCGAAGAGCGTGTATATATCCCGTGTGGTCTAGTGGCTAGGATACGCGGCTCTCACCCGCGAGGCCCGGGTTCGATTCCCGGCACGGGAAAGTTTTCTTAACGATAAGAAAGGAAAAGCGATGTAGATGTCGGAATTCATGAATGTAGCATGTAGTGCTGCCGAAACTAACCTTATAGTACGCACAGAATAAAGGTTAACCTTATTATTACGAACAGAACACTTGTAAGTGTTACGTATGACTACGAAGTAGGCACAAAATGTTAAGAATTATTTCTGCTGAAGGAGAAAACTTTCCCGTGCCGGGAATCGAACCCGGGCCTCGCGGGTGAGAGCCGCGTATCCTAGCCACTAGACCACACGGGATACAGTGTGGAAGGGATATGATGAATTTCTGCTAATATACGTTTTTAAGGACAACTTTTTACAAAAAAAAAAAAAAAAAAAAAAAAAAAAAAAAAAAAAAAAAAAAAAATAATAATAATATATAATAATAAATAAATAAATAAATAAATAAATAAATAAATAAATAAATAAATAAATAAATATATATATATATCTTCAACAATGGATATACTTGCAAATGCTTAAGAATCTTGAATATACCATAACGCCGTGCTATGTGACGTCGGTAATTCACTCGGTAATTATCCCAAGGCAAGGTAATTCTAGTTATAACAATACAAGAAACGAAAAAATATGTTGTAATGTCATTTTGAGTGTGTGGAATTAATTCGAAATTCGTTGATCCGAAACCTCGACGAACGGGAGAGAACATAATTTTACGCCAGTTATGCCTCTTGTCATATTCTCGAAAAGTATGCTTTGGAATGTTCAAACTTCCAGTTACAGATATATTACTGGTAATTCAGCATTTTCGTATTATGATCCTGTAAATGTTAAATGTAAGCATTTGAACGACCAAACTCCCATTCCTGCTTGCAAAGGCTTTTCGAATTACGTGTAGGCCAACCACCAGGGAATTGGCAATGGCAAAGCGTAATATCTGAGGTGTTTTATCACCTGCTGCTTTTCCTGTTTTTCGTAAAAACTTCGCCCTCTTCAGCGTGTCTGAAATCTTAGTGGATATTGAATGTTGGAAGAATATCTGCATTTGTCATATTTAACCAGTACAAATGCGTTACAGGGCACACTCCAAAGCTATCAGCTGCTATTTTAAATTTTCGATGGTGTTACGTCAAATAGTACATAACATGTCTTGCACACCATGTATTATACGACAATTTGAATCATAAGTGCATAAACGTATAGCATGACAGATTTTTGGGTATTTGGTCACGTAGCCTGAGCATAAATTGTCTGTTTATATTACTTGGAAGCTTATCAGTATGGTAGGGACAGTCGTAGAGATGACCCATATTCTAGTCCTGTAACCGTATATATCAAATGGAACGAATTTCAGATGAGAATAGGGGTGCAGATGGTGCCATGGTCTGCTTTTACCAGCACTGTTCCAGTCGCCATTCGTTTGTGACAGAAGCTAAAGATATGACTTTACTATTAAATTATCGATAAGTAGCCAGTTAATTGCAGTGGGCATAAATATAAACCTGAACATGTATAATTAAGTACACACACACACACACACACACACACACACACACACACACACACACACACACACACACACACACACACACAAACAATATATATATAATATATATATTATTTTTATAATATATTAATATATATATATATATACATATATACTTATATACATTATATACATATATACTATATATACATATATAATATATACATATATATATATATATATATATATATTATATATATATATATTATATATATATATATATATAAATTAGAACAGAACTTTAGTACAATGGCTGTAACTGGTTGGGCAGTGATTGTGGTTACACGCCTAGACTCTTTATTAAGTGAAAAGAATACACGAGACGTTGTCTTAGGGTAAACGCGGTGTCGTGTGTATGGCCAGCCAACCCTGGAGCTGGAGGCCTGGTCACGATGACTGCTGCTGGGAGCGAATTGCGGGGTCAGACGAGGTCAGATATAATAGTCATCTAAGTCCTCACTAGTGTGATGGTTCTAAATTTGACTTAGGTCTTGTGGTCTAATGGCTTACACAAATCGTGCTTATGTACACGTCATATTGCTCGGCCACCTACTCACGCCTCGCCCTCGAGGCGCCTTAGATTGGCCTCAGAGGGTGACCCAACTTTTGCTGGTCCTGATAGGTTAGTCATCTCGTTCTCGTGTGCGTTGTCCGTGGTCCATCTTCGTGGCTGCTCGTCCTTGTCGTCCTCTTCCGATCCTTGGCGAATCCATCCGTCCTCGACGTCCACACCTCCTCGAAGGTCTCGCACAGGTCCTCCTTGACTTCGGACTCGTCTAGACTTCCTCTTAGTCCTCGTCCAAGCTTAACTCGGCGGCGTCCTCGCAGATCTCGCCCACGTCTTTCTCGGCTGCGTGCTCGTCCAGACGTCCTCGTAACCTTCGTTTGGATCTACGGGCGTCCGGGCAGGCGGCGTCCTCATCGGTATCATAGAGTGGCTAATACCTGCTCTGAAATCCTCCTGGAATTTAACTGGATCTGCAGGCATCCCGGCAGGCGGCGCCCGTCCACTACATCACGGGGCGCCTTGTGGTCTGAGGTGGCCGTTTCTACAGCAGGGTCCTTCGGTGCCATGTCGGATATCGTCGGTCCAACTGCTATGTTTAGTCGGGGAACTAGAACTCATATATAGTAAGAGAAAAAGAAAAGCAACAGAGAGGAGGGGATGTTAAGTTCTACTAGCCGGTTATTTATATAAATTTGCAGTTTGTAGTGCTAGGTTTCATTTTATTTTTGTCTTTTTTTTTTGTTTTGTTTTTTACTTCACAAAGATAAAGAAAAAAATATTCGAGGGGGACGCAAGTTGTGATCCAACCGTCTCTGATAGACATAAGAGTTGATAAGGGAAACGACAAACGTCACTCGTCACGATTGACACGATCGCGGGCAAAGATACATCATAGATCTTTACGCCTGCAACTACGACAGTAACAAATCCTGTTAATAAAAAGGTTTCAGTGTCTCGTTGTGCGTGGATGTGTGTGTGTGTGTGTGTGTGTGTGTGTGGTGTGTGTGTGTGTGTGTGTGTGTGTGTGTGTGTGTGTGTGTGTGTGTGTGTGTGTGTGTGTGTTGTGCGTGTGTGTGGTGTGAGTGTTGTGTGTGTTGTGTTGTGTGTGTGGTGTGGTGTGTGTGTGTGTGTGTGTGTGTGTGTGTGTGTGTGTGTGTGGTGTAGTGTGAGTGGTGAGTGTGAGTGTGTGTTGAGTGGTGTGTGTGGTGTGGTGTTGTGGTGTAGTGATGTTGTGTGGTGGTGTGGTGTGAGTGTGAGAGAGAAGAGAAGAGAGAGAGAGAGAGAGAGAGAGAGAGAGAGAGAGAGAGAGAGAGAGAGAGAGAGAGAGAGAGAGCGATAATGAGTGAATGAGAATGAAAGTGAGCTCACACAGAGAATGAATCACAAACACGAAGATTAACGTTCACTATAACAATAATGCGGTAAATTAGCAATGCTATTAATACAAAATTGTTTTAACTACCACGTTGAATTCAATATATAATGATATTTGACAGAATGTACGTACTAATGAACAGTGACGTGCAAAAAATATTCGCAAGCTTTCTCGCAAGCAAATCTCGGGTCAGAAATACTGAAATGCCGAGGTAGACATGTCTAGCAATGCATGTCAGACTTCATCGACGGGGGGTCGCTATACCCAAAATGCCGTACGAAATTAAATGAACTGAACAAGCCGGGGGAATCTAAAAAATAACGCGATCTACTCTGCGAATCTGTAATGGGCGCTCGCGACATGCCATACGGTCATATAACTAGCACGAATCACACGGTCGCCTGGGATTTACCCAGAGCATGCAGGTTACTTCTAGATACGCGAATAATGATTCTAGCTTAAACCCTAGTCCTACATTAATGAACGGACGTAATTATGGGTCACACCGACTCGAAAGTTGCCGATCGAACCAATAACTTAAGGAATGTATATCTATTAGGCGATATACGCAACCCGAAGTTATATCAAGGGTCCCTGTGCATTATGATATAGGGAAGATTAACGCTATACTCAAAATAATAAATTTATACAAAATACGCGTTACAAGCTCCGCTCTAACGCTGATATGACGTGTTACCATTCAGCGATCTAACAAAGCTACCCGTATTCCTATGGTGTAAACAATTACAGACAACCAGTAAAAGGGAACAGCGATCGGTCTTTCAAACCATTTCACGTACCGACCGACCGGAAGTGAGTGAAAGCGAGGTCAGGTCAAGCTAGGAAACATACTATGAGAATAGAAATAAATAATACGATATTCGTGATATAAAGATAAAATCATGAACGCGTTAAATTAAACAATATAAATATCTATTAACGAGAGAAATTAATTAAATACTTGATTAATGAACAATATTCATGTTTGCTGACCACATACCGTGATCACACAGTAACGCGATCTAAGGTCAGAAGAATAGTGTGAGAACGCTGCCATTTCCTGTCTCTTAGGACTTTTACTTAACAAAACCAACATGATATACGGCTATAATACCTCTAAACAATGATTAGTAGGGGTAGTTATACTTGTTGAAACGGCTTGACTCTTTATTAAGGAAGAATACTACACAGTGTAGGAAAGCCAACCATAGAGCTGGAGGTTGGTGGTGACCTGGTCACGATGACTGCTGGGAGCGAACTGAGGGGTCAGACGAGGTCAGATAGAATCGTCATCTAAATCCTCGCTAGTGCGATGGTTCTAAATTTGACTTAGAGCTACGTGGCAAACAGCCAC
>NC_051421.1:31096344-31098844 GCF_015228065.2 Penaeus monodon | reverse complement strand
ACCCGCCATCAGTATTCATCGTCATTCCCATTCCTGTTGCTTTCCCAGCTTTCTGCTCCTCCTCCATCCGCGTCACGAATCGCACAGTTCAGTAGCCCTTGGTAGCGCCCTTAAACCCCCCTAGTGTAGGTGTCCGGGACCGTCTGCCTCTTTGTAAGGGAGCGAGGCAGGGGAGGGGAGCGGGGGGGGGAGTGGTCAGTCTGGATCTCAATGTGTATTCGTTTTGGGGAATATTTTGTCTGGCTTCGGTCATGCGTACGTTTCTTTTGTGTGGGTTTTCCACGTTTTTTATTGTTTTTTTTTTAATATGTTTGTTAATTATTTTTTATTCATGAGTTTTTCTTATGTTTTCATCGCTTTATTTCGTTAGACTTTTTTTGTTTCTTTTTTTTTTTTCTTCTTTTCCCCCGCCTCCTTCTTTATCTTCTCCTTCTTCTTCTCCTCCTCCTCCTCCTCCTCCTCCTCCTCCTCCTCCTCCTCCTCCTCCTCCTCCTCCTCCTCCTCCTCCTCCTCCTCCTCCTCCTCCTCCTCCTCCTCCTCCTCCTCCTCTTCACTATCCCTTCCTCACTTCCTCCTCCTCCTCATCCTACTTTTTTTCTTCTTCATTTCCGCCTAATTTTCGCTCTCGTCCTCTTGGCTGTTCTCATGCTCGGCCTGTTGTTACTATCCTACTTTTACGCTAGCTTGGCACAGTAGTCAAGCTCCAGTTATATAAAAGCAGCTGATTGGCTCAAAGGAAATGCTCGTTCGCATTTCTCCGCTGCTTGTAGTGAGAGGCTTTCCTCCTGAATAATTCGCAGAAATGGCAACGTCAGAAGGAGAAGGAAAATTGAACGTTGTTTTAGGGTTACGGGGGACATAGTAGTGGTAATGTTTAAAAATCGCAATAAGGGAAATCTGGTCTAAGAAGGGAAAGACAGGCAAGCAGGCAGAGAAACAGGCAGGCAGGCAGACAAGCAGACAGACAGACAGCAGACAGACAGGCAGGCAGGCAAACAGGCAGGCAGACAGCAGCAGGCACGCAGGCAGACAGACAGACAGACAGACAGACAGACAGACAGACAGACAGACAGACAGACAGACAGACGATCAGACAGACAGACAGACGATCAGACAAGCAAACAGAAATACAGACTCCATGTATACGCCGAGAAGGTGAAACGAGCAGTCCATTTTTTTTCTTTCTGACTGCTGGGCATTGTGTGTGTGTTGGTATTTTTAGCGTTGGGCGTCTGGCGGGCATTATTGGTACCTTGGCGGGGCGCCTGACTCGTATATAGTTGTTGTGTTTATGTTTATTCTTTCTTTATGTCTTATTTTCGTTTCTTTTCATTTATGTCCTTGTTGTCTCTTTAGTCATTCTTTTTCCATTTCAAAGTTCCTCTTTTCTTATTACTTCACTCTTTCTAACGGTTTTATTGTATATACCGATGTTTTTTTTCTCTCCCTTTTCTTATCTAATCATCTAATGATCCCATACCGATTACCTTAATATACTGTTGCGTAATCACTCTTATGACTGTGAATTAATAGGCCTACAGTGGTTTTGAAGTGTTCTTCGATTGATATGCTTACTGGTAGATAGGCATTTGGCTACATTAATCATTTCAAAAGGTTCGTACAAAGAACTAGTCATATTGTGTGTTAGAAAGTCATTAATTAATAAATAATCGTAGCTTTATGTTCATGCCATGTACTTCGATGATAGTGTTTGCTGACGACATCAGGTTTATCACTGGGGAGGTGTGAAGTATTTCGAGCCATAAAGAGAGGCCTATAACACATTTTTTTTTTAATTAGTGCCCTAAAACATGGTTCATGGTTAAGGCTGGAAGTTGGTTGCTTCACTTGTTCACGTTTCAATTTCGTGTTCGGTTTCGCAAGACGTGGGTATATTTTTTTGTGGTATTCGAGGAGAGAGCGAGGGGAGGGAGGAAGAGAAGGGAGGGGGGAGGGGAGAGGGCAAAGAAAGAGGGGAAAGAAGCTTCATTTATTTTTTGGTTATTTATATGATAGCCATATTGGTTCATCCTTTTGTTTTGCCATACATGTATATTGCTCCATGTGTATGGACACCGAAGCATGTGCAGTATTAGATAGAACAATAATAATGATGATGATAACAATGTTAATAATGACGATAATATTAATAGTAATGCAAATGGCAATGGTGATATATAGGTATAACGATCATACTAATGGTTATGGTAATTATGATGTCAGTGATAATGATGATAGTGCTATGATAGTGACGATAAGAAAAAAAAAGAAGTTCGACTCTAGCACGAGATTCCTCTTCAGGTTTTGAAGTTCTTTTTAGATTAATTAATTCATTTTTACGTGATCATTAATTCATTCATTAATTTTACCTGATCATTCATTAATTCATTCATTTTTATTTGATCATTGATGTATTGTATTTTTTCCTATCGTAGTGTGTATATGTTTAATTTATTTTTGTTTCCAGGATCCATCTATCTATCTATCTATCTATATATTT
>NC_051421.1:31088844-31091344 GCF_015228065.2 Penaeus monodon | reverse complement strand
CGTATTCGTAATATTCACACCTTTCCCGCTTTAAGGCATGTGTGAGTGTGTGCTTTACATTCAGACACATTCACATACATACGAGCACGCTAACGCACGCACTTCTACTCGACCCCCCCTCCTCCTCCTCCTCCCCGCGCATCCTCCACCTCCCTCACACATACACGCAACGCGTCCAGCATACTCATGCAATGCCTCCCCTCCTTCCTCCCCAATATTACGAGGAGAAAGAATGTAGCTTAGCATTTTGATTTGCTCTGTTGATGGAACTAATCTCACGCGATTAAAAAAGAAAAGAAAAGAAATTCGAGGATTGCACGGGTGAACACATTGAAAGTGTGATTGGTGATTGCCTTGTTAGCAGGCAATTGCAACATGACAATGGTAATTTGGTGATTGCATGCTTTACATTGTAGGTAAATAAAGTTGCATGTTGCTTACACCCTGAACGAAAGGTGAATGCAATGACAATATGTTGATTAATGAAATTGACTGATTAATACAAAAAAAGTGAACGTATCATGAACGAACTGCATATGGTAAATAAAAGTGTGATATATCATAGTTTAAGAAATGGACAAACTCTAATTACATTAATATAAGGCGTTGAGATATAACCAAAAAATAAATATAAAAAGCGAAGAAATATAACAATGCCAAAGTTCTATCAATTTCTGTAAAAAAAAAAGACCTGGCGAACGACAGTCGTGACTTTAAAAAAAATATATATCCTCTGAACAAACAGACGGCAACAGCAGGTGAAGATCTAAAGCCAGAGTAAACCGATAACGAAGCAAACAAAAGCAAATCACTGAGAAAGGAAAAGTAAACTAATATAAACGCACCTAAGAACATAATAAAAACAACGATCATTTAAGTAAACATACAACAGCTAGTAGCTAAATAAACTAGCAGTTTAAACCCAATAAACAAATTGAATAAAAACATCCAACATGATTACAAAATTACATCAACAACGATCCAAATAAATTAACAACCGGCTGATAAATGAATGAAATAACTATAAAATAAATTAATAGTAACAATAATAAAGTAGATAAAAATAAATTAGCACTAATAACGCTAATACGGACACACAGCTGGACAAACTAACAGCGACAGCCAGGTGATTAGACTAACTGCAATAGCCAGCTGGACAAGCGATCACCAAAGCGCACCAGCTGAACAAACAGACAGCGAGAATCACCTGTACAGACCAACCCCAACAGACACTCAGTCAGACCGGTAACAACAGACTGACAGCAACCGGCAGCCGAACACACCGATATCGACAGCCAACGGGACAGACTAACAGCAAACCGTCTCCCCTTCTTCAGGTAGCGCCGCGAACTAGCGAAGTGCGTGTCACGGTCGACCTGGTGAACAAAGACGACCTGGTTTCCGGCGCCACGACTCCCCGCCACCACTCGTGTCGCCTCGTCATCGGGGACCTTGGCAACTGTGTCGTCTTCCATCAGAGGATCACGTGAGGCGACGTTGGCAACGCTGTATCGCGGTGTCTTTTTTTTCTGTCTTTTCAGACTGTCTGTCTATTTTTTTTTTTTTTTTTATTCGTCTTTCGGTTTCTTTTCTTTTCCTCTGTCTGTCTGTTTGTATGTCTGCCCTTTCTCTCTCTGTCTCTCTATTTTGTCTCGCTTTCTGTCTCGCTCTTACTCACTGAACTCACTCACTCACTCACTCACTCACTCACTCACTCACTCACTCACTCACTCACTCACTCACTCACTCACTCACTCCTCTCTCTCTCTCTCTCTCTCTCTCTCTCTCTCTCTCTCTCTCTCTCTCTCTCTCTTCTCTCTCTCTGTCTGTCTATCTATCTATTTATCTATCTGTCTATCTATCTATCTATCTTTCTCTCTGCATCACTCTCTCTCTCTCTCCGTCTCTTCTCTCCTCTCTCTCCCCTCTCTCTTTCTCTTCTCTCTCCTCTCTCTTTTCTCCCCTCCTCTCTCCCCTCTCTCTCTCTCGCCCCTTCACTTTCCCCATCTTCCCTCTCTCTCTCTCTATTCCTCTCTTCTCTCTCCTCATCTCCTCCTCTCTCTCAATCCTCTCTCTCTCTCTCTCTCTCTCTCTCCTCTCTCTCCTCTCTCTCTCTCTCTCTCTTTTCTCCCTCGCTCTCTCTCCTCTCTCTCTCTCTCTTCTCTCTCTCTCTCTCCTCTTCTCTTTCTCTTTCTCTTTCTCTCTCTTCTCTTTCTCTTTCTCTCTCTCTCTCTCCCCTCTCTCTCTCTTCTCTCTCTCTTCTTTCTCTCTCTCTCTCTTCTCTCTCCCCTCTCTCTCTCTCCTCTCTCTCTCTTCTCTCTCTCTCTCTCTCTCCATCTCTCTCTCTCTCTCTCCATCTCTCTCTCTCTCTCTCTCTCTCTCTCTTATATATATATATATATATAATATATATATATTATATATATATAATATATATATATAATTATATATATATATGTATATATATATATATATATATATGTATATATATATATATATA
>NC_051421.1:31071344-31073844 GCF_015228065.2 Penaeus monodon | reverse complement strand
CTGCCGCTTCCCGTCCCGAAAGGCGGCTCCAAGAACGACGGCGTCCTTCGCGGCAGCAAGCCTTCGGATCAAGACGTCAGGAACTTCTCACTCGCCAAGAACCAACCGAACCTTCACCATTTTTTCCCGAAGAGCCAGAACGGGGGCGGCGGCGGCAGAGTCGAGTCCGCCACCTTCGACGCCCACGAGAACGCCCCGGAGGGTTTTTCCAGCGTCGAGGAGCGCGAGGCGTTCGAGGACCTCGTGAACACCTTCGGCTGCGAGAACAAGGACAACTTCTCCGGTGACTTTGATGACGACGACGACGACGACCTCCTCTTGGCCGAGGCGTCGATGGGAGAGCCGCGCGGGGACGGCGAATACGACGAAGCGTTCAGCGAACCTCTGGGAATTGAGGACGACTTTTGTGACCGGAACCCTTCTGGGAACCCTCCTCGGAATGTTTCCAACGGCCGCAGTCGCAGTTCTTCTCGGTCCCCCCAGAATGGAGGAGGAGCAGGAAGGAACTCTTCTGGTTCACCTGCACCCGGCGACCAGCACCAAGGATGGGGCTCGGGGATGAATGCCGGCTTCAGGGAATCTCAGGTGCCTCCGGGTGCTCGAGGCCGTCTCTTTCAAGGACCGCGTTCACAAGGCAGTGCTTCCCAAAGCCTGCCTGTCGGGCCTCAGGTTACTCAAGGCAATCAGTTCCAGAGAACACTTAGTGGCCAAGGAAAACCCAAGACCACCTTGTATACAGGGCAATCGATTCCAACGGCCACCGTCTGCACAGGGGAATCAGGTCCAAAGGCCACCTGTAGCGCAACACAACCAATTCCAGCAACCACCACACACAGTGGGAAATCAGTTCCAGCGACCACCACACACTGTGGGAAATCGGTTCCAGCGACCACCTAATGAGCAAATCAACCAGATCCAAGAACTGCCAGGTAATCATTTCCAACAGTCTCAGTGTTCACAAAACCAGTTTCAGCGAACTCCAAATACACAGGTCAGTCAGACCAAAAAATCTTCAGCCCCACAAGGGTATTATCAGCCCCAACCAACACAGGGTAATCGGTTGCAGCGACCATCCAGTCACTTCCTAAGAGCCCCTACTTGCCGGTTGCAAAGGCCTTCAGGTGCGCAGGGGACTCGGATGCAGCGACCGCCTTCCGTCCAAGGCAGCCAGCTCCAACGGCCTCCATTTTTGCAGAATAACCAGTTCCAACGACCACCACGTGCACAGGTTACTCATTTCCAGGGACCACCTAATGCACAAAACAACCAGTTCCAGCGACCACCTTGTACACAAGGAACTCAGTTCCAAGGACACCAAAATACCCAAAATATCCAGTATCAAAGGCCAGTTGAATCACACGGGAGCTATTTTCATGGACCGTCGAGCACACAAGGTAGTCAGTTCCAAACTATACCTGGTACTCAAGATGGTAATGAGCACCAGTTCCAGCGGCAATTAGTAGGACAGGGTAGTTGGCAAAATCAGAAATTACCTGGTGTACAAGGTACTACCTTCCAAATGCCAACTATTGAGCCATCTGCCGTGGGATCTCAGTTTGAAGGAATACAAAGTTCACACAATTATCCTTTTCCAAGAGCTGATGGTCATCGGGGGAACAATTTAATGCCAAATGAGCAAATTAGTGATCAGCAGATGGAAAATGGTGACGTACAAATGCCATCTAGTGAAAACCAGTTTCATGCAGAACATATTGATTCTGTTCATCGCAACCTGTCGTTCTTAAGGTCGATGGTAAATAACACGAATCAAGAGTCGGTGTGCATGGAAAGTCAAGGCGAATTTCGCGGAAGTGCTAGCTATGTCGGAGCGGGAGACGCACTGCAAGATCCCAGTTATTGTTTAGAGTATGCAACAGGATGCAATTCATTCTCGGGAGACTTTTACGCCTCGCCCGGCGTAATTGCGAGCGGGCCTTCCACCATGCCTTTTGAAAGGCCAGAGACTTTTCCCCCCGGCGCCGGCCTCGCCCCTTTGCACGGAGCGCGGAGTCAAACATGGCCGGCGAAAAACCCAGCGAGCCGAGAGTGGCGGAGCTCGAGCCACAGCCAGCAGGCGAGCGCGATGAGCGGAAGTTTCAGCAGGAGCGACGCGGCCCGCCAGAACAAGCCCGTAGCAGGTGTCAGGCCCTTCGTGTCTATGACGACGACCACCGCAGCCGCGCGCAAGGGGGAGAACGACCTCTTCTCCCACCTCACCAAGGAATGGGCGAAGCAGCGACACAGAATAGGAGGAGGAGGAGGAGGAGGAGGGCGCGAGGGCAAGATAGAGGACAGCAGAGGGAAGCACACACTCCTGACGGGGAGCGGCGGGGCCCCTCCCTCGGCGCCCCAGAAATCCCACGAAGACTGGCGGGACCTGGAGGTGTTCCAGTGGTGTCGCCAGCAGGAGCGGCTCTCCCTGGACTCCCTGTACAAAGGAAGCGACGCCCAGGATGCCACGAAGGAGGCGCCATCTCAGACCTCGGGATACCAGCAGGCA
>NC_051421.1:31048844-31066344 GCF_015228065.2 Penaeus monodon | reverse complement strand
ATTATTATTATTATTATTATTATTATTATTATTATTATTATTATTATTATTATTATTACAATCATCGTCATATTTGATTATTACTGTTATTCTTGTGGTTAGTTCCTTTTTCTTATCTTCGCCTCCGTCTCTCTCTCTCTCTCTCTCTCTCTCTCTCTCTCTCTCTCTCTCTCTCTCTCTCTCTCTCTCTCTCTCTCTCTTTCTCTCCTTTTCTCCTTTTCTCCACTCCCAGCTTGACCTCCTCGCAAAAGCAACAATAGACAGCGAGCAAACGACACCACTTGATTCCCACCAAGACACAATGCCTCGGGGGAAAAAAAAGGAAGAAGAAGAAGAAAAAAAAAAGAAAACGAAATTCTCTCTCAACAACCCCCCCCCCCCCACAAAAAAAAGGGCGATCTCATAACGCTATGGATACTCAAAACTTGCTCGCTCGTCCACCGCCCTCGGCCGGACAATGACGCCCTTCGTCTCACTTCTTCGGGATTGGGAAGTCAGATGGAGAGATATGCGGGGAGGGAGAGAGGAGGAGGAGGGAGGGGGAGAGGGAGAGAGGGGGAGAGGGAGAGGAAGGAGGAAGAGAGGGAGAGGAGAAGGAGAACTAGAGAAGGAAGGAAAGAGAGGGGATGGGAAGGAGGAAGAGGGGAGAGGGGGAAGGAGGAAGTGAGGGGAGGGGAAGGAGAAGAGAGGAGAGGGAGGGGAGAGGGAGAGGGAAAGAGGGAGAGGGAGAAGGGAGAGGGAGATGGATGAGATGAGGATGCAGGGTAGAGGGAGATGAGGGTATACGGAACGATGATGTCGATGTTAGAGGAGCTAGTGAGAATGAGAGGAGTACGAGACGAGAGGCAGGACGAAAGAGAGAGAGAGGAGAAGAGAGATGAACGAGAGTGGGAGAAGAAAGAGAGAGAGAAGAGAGAAGAGAAGAACCAAAGAACACACGAGGCCGGATGCCCTCAAATTCCATAACAGTATGTGACTCAAGGTTAACAGAAGACCAGCGTGTGCTGATTTTTCTTCTTATTGATTTCGGGTTGTTGTTCAGTGGAAATATAGAGATGAGAGAGGAGAGGAGGAGGAGAGGAGAGAGAGAGGGGAGAAGAGAGAGAGGAGAGAGAGAGGGAGGAGAAGAGAGAGAGAGGAGAGAGAGAGGGAGAGGAGAGAAGAAGAAGGAGGAGAGGTCAGGATGTAAGTTAAGAGAGGAACTCGAGGTAGAAGAAGGAGAGGTGATGATGTAGGAGTGTAGTGTTGCTAGTGATTGAGGAGGGTGATGTGAGGAGCGAAGAGAGAGGAGAGGAGAGAGAGAGAGAGAGGAGAGGAGAGAGAGAGAGAGAGAGAGAGAGGAGAGAGAGAGAAGAGAGAGAGAGAGAGAGAGGAGAGAGAGAGAGGAAGAGGAGACAAGAACAGGGTCGTGTAGATTGTAGTTCGTCTAAGACAGTGTGTTGTGTTTTTTCTATGTGGGAGGATAAGGAGAGATAGGAGAGAGAGAGAGAGAGAGAGAGAGAGAGAGAGAGAGAGAGAGAGAGAGAGAGAGAGAGAGAGAGAGAGAGAGAGAGAGAGAGAGAGAGATGAAAAACGATTGCAAGGGGAGAAGGAAAATTTGAGCATTTAATAACAAACCACAAAAGATTTGGGGACATGCTTCTCTTCAGCTTTCCCGCTTGAGATTACGCTACCATCTTAAAACTTCAAATTATAAATTACACTTTTTAATTGAGGTAATCGGAGACCAGTCACCATTCCCTCTCTCTTAATTGCCACGAAGATAAGCTATAACCGTAGAACTTTTCGGAACAGAGACGGGTTTCCACGTATGCAAATGAGATGGCAGTCGATTCAGTGCAAGTTAAATGGTCGTTCTCGGGACTGTTCGCTGACGTGGCGCTGGTTATTGGGAAGCGATGGGGCTTCGTGGCAGGCAGTCCGGAGAAGAAATCGTAGGTGGTGGATGAGTAAATAGCGGTGATGAGGATGGTGGTGCTGGTGTTGGTGGTGATGATGATGATGATGGTGGTGGTGAGGATGATGGTGGAGGTGGTGATGAGGATGATGATTATGGTGGTGGTGGTGAGGATGATGATGATGATGATGATGATGATGATGATGATGATGATGATGATGATGGTGGTGGTGTTGAGAAATTAGGATGGTGGTGATGATGAGGATGGTGGTCGTGGTGATGACGATGAGAGTGATGACGATGGTGATGATAATAATGATAATACCAGCAGCAACAGCAAAGATACAAATAACAATATAAGTAAATAGACAAATTTCATTTTATCTAACAAAATAATGCATATTACATTGGTTGATCGCAGCCTTGAACAGCGTGACCATATGGAGTGTCAAGGAGTTAATATGCATATGACAGCTGTGGACTTGCAGACGTATAACTACAACGGGACCAGGGGAGAGGGGGAGGGGGGAGTCGAGTCCTAGTCTGGTTATGTATGACAACAGCAGACACCTCTCTCTCTCTCTCTCTCTCTCTCTCTCTCTCTCTCTCTCTCTCTCTCTCTCTCTCTTCCTCTCTCTCTCTCTCTCTCTCTCTCTCTCTCTCTCTCTCTCTCTCTCTCTCTCTCTCTCTCTCTCTCTCTCTCTCTCTCTCTCTCTCTCTCTCTCACTCTCTCGCGCTTCCCCCTCTCTCTCCTCACCCCCTCCTCTCCGCCAGTCCGCATGCTCAGTTATATTGCCAATTGAATGTTGCACACTGGCATGTCACTCACTATTGCACAGCGAGCGGTGTTCTGTCATGTGGCGGTTTGGTCTATCTCCCCATCGCAGTTTCTGTGTATTTCTATTTTCTCCTGTGTCTCCGTAATCTTATCTCGCGTTATTTCTTCGACTGGGGCAGTTTTGTTTGATAATGGCGTGAAGCAGGCGTAAACAGAGGCCGAGGCTGTGGTCAGGAATGTGTTCGTTTCTGCCGTTCAACTAGCATGTATAATAGGTTAGGGTGTTTCAGTCGTTCGGTCTCTGTCGGTTCGTCTGTCCGTATATTAGTGTTAGTATCTCTCTTTGTCTGTCTGTACATATCTCTTTGTAAAGAGAGAGAGGGCGAGGGAGAGGGAGGGAGGGAGAGAGAGATGGAGGGAGGGAGAGAGGGAGAGAGGGAGGGAGAGGGGGGAGGGAGGGAGAGGGGGGAGAGGGAGGGAGGGGGAGGGGAGGGAGAGAGGGAGGAGAGAGGGGGAGAGGGAGAGGAGGGAGAGGGAGAGGGGAGAGGGAGAGGGGAGAGGAGGAGAGAGGAGAGAGAGAGAGAGAGAGAGAGAGAGAGAGAGAGAGAGAGAGAGAGAGAGAGAAAGAGAGAGAGAGAAAGAGACAGACAGACAGACAGACAGACAGAGACAGAAAAGGACCAAAAAAAGTAAAGAGAGAGAGAAGAAAGAAAAAAATAGTAAAGAAAGACATGAAGACGATAGAGATAAGGAACAAGCGTCTTGGCGACATGAACGGGCCACGAAAACGAGAACAAAGGAGAGCCTGATGATTCGGAATTGGGAAATGAAAGAGAAAGAGACAGACAGAGAACTTACGCGATGCGATGCGACTTCGAGATAACAATCCTACCTGGAATTAAAGCCAGTCTGGGAAGATTTTCAAATGGCCTGAAAGCTGTTATTGGGAATTGGTAGTTGTTTTTCATTCTCTCCTCTCTCATTTTTATCGTCGTTATCCCGTGTCGTTTCGCGGAAGATCAAGGTTGTTTTAGTTTTAGGTCCAGATCTTTTTGCTTTTTCTTTTTTTTCTTTTCTTTAAGCTGTCGGAGGCTATTTTTCAGGAACTGTTTAAGATTAATAACGTCACCCACAGTCACTCACATATATTGATAGCCTTATTACCTTTTTTTTTTTATTGGTTACTTCAAGATTGTATTTCTATATTTTTTCGCTATCATTATTTTTTTTTTTTTTATCGTACTTTCCATAACTTGTATCTTTATGCATATTTCACTCTATTTTCCTAATACGTTTGGTTTCATTTTCTCTCCTTTTCCAGTGGTTCATCTTCCTCTTGTGTTTCTTATTTCCTCCAATCTCATTCTTCTCTCTCTCTCTCTCTCTTCTCTTTCTCTTTCTCTTTCTCTCTCTCTCATCCTTTATTTTCTCTCTCTCTCTCTCTCTCTCTCTCTCTCTCTCTTTATCACACATGACTAAGCATTTGCGTTTCAAATGTAAGGATGTGCTTGCATTTGTACATCAAGTATCTCTCGATTGAAGTCGTAAAGCGTATTTTATGATATTTATTATCGTTATTACTGTTATTTCTTCTTATTATTATCATGACCTACTGTTATGGTTATTGTTGTCATTGCTATTACACGATTGGTTTTTTTTTTCAATATAATTTTATTCTGTTTTTCACATTTTATTCTTGGATGAATGCGGAAGGGTAATTGATACAAGGAAGTTGACTCCATATTTATTTAAATGTTTAAATTCAGTGGTATTTTACATAACGAGTATTATCCTTATTACAACTTTCACTCACATTAACACATTCTTGCATTGTGGAATGTCAAAGTGAACATTGTCAATACATATATATATATATATATATATATATATATATATATATATATATATATATATATATTATTACATAATATATACATATATACTTATATATATACATACATACATACACACACACACATATACGTACATATATTTATGTACATATATATATATACGTACATATATGTAAATGGCATGGAACTACAGCTATACAGTCCATCTGACATCTATAAATAAATCATTTTAAGATTCTGAATATACTATATCATACAATAATATTCAAAACAGCACTACACACGTCACTATCACAAAAACGCTGACTCGTTTTTTGACTCGTCTGAATATAAAAAAATCATCGTCTATATGGTTCGTTGTAATAAATTATGGATCAGTGTGTAAACTTGCACAATATCGGAAAAGTATAAAATAAAAAGACTTGGCTTTTAAAGACTACAAGACAAAAATAAATTTGACTCTTATATACAGTTACTTAATGACGAAACTGCCTTCTATGTACAAGGGGGATTCAACCTCATATTGTGTAATACTTTCCGTATCGATCTTATATAAACATTATATACAGTGTGACAAGTATTGTTCTCTCTCTCTCTCTTTCGTTAGACGGATTAACACACGTGAAAAAAAAAAAAAACATGACACGAAACGAACACTGACACTGAACGTTATTCACAGGACGCATTCTTGACACTTCTCTCTTTAAATGCCTGACTATTTACAAGACTATTAGTAGACCGATCATACAACAGGACGAAAGCTCCACTGCGAAGTCATTGCAGCTGAAGACTATTCGTAATAAAAAAAAGAACATGTACGTTGCCGGACTGTAATCGTAATAAAAAAGAACATACGTTGCCGGACTGGACAACCGTAACGTGCATACTATGAACAGCACCGGATAACACGGCGGGGTCACCACTCGCTAGGAAGATATACAAGGAAATGAAGGAGATGATTGTGACGGCGACGGGAACATGAGAACGATGAGAAAATGCGATGACTGATGGTGATGAGGGTGACTTTAAGACATACTTCTTTGCAGCTTTTATGGATACTTATAGTTTTGATTTTATTTGTTCCACAGTGGAAACGCCATAGCTATAGTATATAATGCTCATCATACACAGATTCTCCAGAACCGGACGGCAGAGTTAAGTATATTCTAGAGTCTTTTCTCTGAACTAAACGTGGATAACGCTTGACTGTCTAGAATTAACATGGAATGTGCTTCAACATTTATATATATATATATATATATATATATATATATATATATATATATATATATATATATATATATATATATATATAAATGCGTTTAGAAGCACTTGTATTTATGACACACATTTTTTTTATTTGTTATATATATACACATATATAAAGATACATATATATACAAATATATATACACATATCCATATACATATCCATACATACACAATAACGCAACCGCATACACTTTCATACTCACACATATATATACCTGTACTAAACTCCTCTATAAACCTATATACGCCTTTACTTTTGTAGAGATGATCGCTCAGGTACCTTCAAACTGGAACACAGAAGAGTCTGGTCCATACTGACACATGGCACAGCGAGGCGTCCGCGAAGGGCCTCCTGGGTGGAGCGCAAGGGACTCGCTAGGAACTCGCTAGGAACCACAAGGGGACTCGCTTGGACTCGCGCCAGCCTCCTCCTGGGGACGCCTTTCCTTCTTTGGTAACAACGCGGCTCGGAGGGGCAGATCCTCTTGGAGGGGGAGGGGGGGCAAGGAACAAGCGAAGGAGGAGGACAAGGAGGGAGGGAATGAGGGAGGGAGGGCTAGGAAGGGAGAGGTGAGGGGAAAGGGGGTAGGGGTAGGGCTGGAGACGAGGCTCATCCTCCAGATATGAGAGGCTTTGAGAAAAATTCTCGGAGTTGGAAAAGGATACTCGAGGGTGAGGGAGAGTTAAAGAGGGTGTTAGAAGATGGCCGAAGATGTAGCTAGAACCATCCGCTGGGTCTTCCTGCTTTAAAGCCTTGAGAAACAGGTTGGACAAGGACTAGGTCCATCCTTCAAGTCCCATTTCCCGTTGATTCGAACGCCGAAATATTCCAGACCTCTGAACCGCCAAGAAGATACGCCGTTCCGTCTCGTCCATGGCGGTCGCGTCCGGTCTCTAATTCTTGAAAACCGTCTCACATCATTCAGGAGCTCCAGGGAATGGGGTCGCGCAGGCTGGCGACCTTCTCCATGCCGTACTTCTCGCACCTGCCCCACCACGACCACTTCTTGCAGGTCTTCTCCATCTTGAACACGAAGCAGCGGGTCTTGACGACGTCGAAGAACACGGTGCCCACCATGTTGGACGCGCCCGTCTTCGACTTGCGGAGACACGCGCGGAACCTGCGGGGGAGGAGAGAAAGGTTCGGGATTGAGATTGGTGCAAAATAAAAGGGCTTTCGTTGAGGAGTACGTATTGCAAATATCAATTCTGGATGAACAGAAGGTAAGTAGTATATACGTGAAGGACAAAATAACCACAGTAATTCTGGTACATGGAGATAACAAAGGCAGGCAACGATTGAAAGATAAAGAAGTCAATCACAATAATTGAAGTGCACAACCAAATCGTCAAACGCAACAAACGAAACAAAAGAAGGCATAACTGGCGCTAAACCACCAATGGGCATGCCAATGGAAGCAATTCGTGGCGTAACATAAACCTTCAGTGAACCTTTTTCACGCGAGACCGCAGAACTCGAGGCTCGACGCCATAACCGCAGAAACGTGACTGGATCCACGCGTAAAGTATTGACCGCATGCACATAATACTCTGCGTAGATCGCGTATGGAGTTGCAAATGCAGCTATTTATAATCACGACAGAAGATTTTACATGGGGACGTTTTGGGGGCCTGAATGTTTACGTGTTTTTGCTTTTGTCGCGCGCTGAGCACGTGTGTTTGATTGAGTTTGCTGAAGTAGCGGTGATTAAACAAGTGCACTGTACACACACACACAAATCAGTCTCGCTCTGCCCGCCTTCAAGATAACAGCGCCAGCGGTCAGTCGTACCAAGTATCACCGGGATGCACTCAACTTGTACCAAAAACTGATCAGGAAAAGCCATGTAGATATGTCGATGCAGAGTCAGTGACCTATGATACAAATTAAAAATACAAATGATAAAACTACAGTGAACGACTTTTGGGAAATAATGTGTTAAGAGCTGACGCTTGAATTCACTCACTCATGTACATCCAGAGACAAACAGACAAACAGATAGACACACGCACCCCCTTTCTCGGTCTCACTCTCTCCCTTTCTCTTTATTTTCGTTCTTTCATCCGATCCCTCCGTTTCTTCTCCCAGTTCGTTTTTCTCCGTCGTACAAACGTTTCCTCCTCCTCCTCCCCTCCCTCCCTCTCCTCCTCCCTCCCTCTCCTCCTCCCTCTCCTCCTCCCTCCCCCCTCCTCCTCCCTCTCCTCCTCCCTTCACCCCCTCCTCCTCCCCCTCTTCATTCCGCCCGGCAACTTCCCTTCTCTCGCCCTCATGCAATCTTAGGATTTAATCACACTGACAGCAACTCCACAAGAATCTCTTCAGAGACTTGCGACGATTGGGGGAGAAAAAGGGATAAAAAATATGGAGAGAGCGAGGGATGGATGGAGAGAGAGAGAGAGAGAGAGAGAGAGAGAGAGAGAGAGAGAGAGAGAGAGAGAGAGAGAGAGAGAGAGAGAGAGAGAGAGGAGAGAGAGGGAGAAAAAAGAGAGAGAGAGAGGGAGAAAAAAAAGAGAGAAATGGATGGAAAAACAGCATAAAAAGTGAGCTTAAAATGTGCGAAAAAGAGGGAACGAGAAAGAAAATTTAGGAGAAGAAAAAGAAAGAGAAAGAAATTTTTAGATACAACTTCCCGTGATCTGTCTTGGCCTGCCCTCGCCACCTTCCCAAACGAAGGCTACGATAAAAAAAAGAAAGAAAAAAGAAAAAAAAACATGAAGAACAGAGGTAGTTACTAAGCATTCCTTCTAACAACAATCAATTCAAAACAACATTGACTTTCACCCTCTTTCGCTCTGGTACTCGCTTGGCAGACGTAAACCCTTTTTAATCAAAATGGAGAGGAGAATGAGAGAGTGAGACAAAATCAAGTCCCTAGCGACGCGAAGGCAAGGGGAAGGGAAGGAGGGAAGAGAGGGGAAGGGATATAAGGAGGAAAGAGAGGGGGATGCAAGGAGGAGGAGGAGGAGGGAGAAAGGGTGGGGGAGGCGAGAAGAGGAGAGGGGAGAGAGAAAGAGTGGCGGGAGGGGGGGGGGGAGAACAGAGAGAGGAAGGGGAGGCGTTAGGTTTTTCCCCCCCTCCACTTCTATGTCTCTCTCTGTCTCTCTCTCGCTCTCCCTCCCCCTCTCTGTTCCGGGCGCTTGATGAGGCTGAGCTGACGGGCCGGTCCACTAATGCCACTAATTTGGCCACACTGCCGACCTGATAAAACTTTTGTGGGAAAATACACACACAAACTCGCGCTCGTCGCTGACACCGCGTAGCCAGGCAAGAAACGGCGAGTGGAGAACCCGGGCAGAGATTGCCGGGGGGGAAGGGGGGAGGAGGGAAGGAGAGGTGAAGGAAAGGAAGAGGAGGATAGGAGAGGGGAAGGAAGTAGGAAGTTAACTTTTTCTTCCCCCTTCGGTTTCGGGAGGGAAGAGGGGGTGGGAGGCAAGAGAAGGAGAGGGGAAAGAGTCGAGTGGTCGCTTCTTGCCCTCATCTTTTCCCCTTGCACGGGCACCGCGGGGCCAACCGAGCAAGGCGAGAGGAGAGGCGAGTCCTCGTTGCCGGCCGTTCCGTCTACAGGAAGCGAGCGATTCTGGTTATTTCAGCAACGTGTCCTCCCTCGAGGCCCCGATCGACAAAAGAATCCTTCCTCCTCTTTACAACTGCGGGTATTGATAACAACGTTATTTATCGGCCTCGTAAATTCCGCCTAAACAGTTTATGACCTCCGCCCCCTCTCCCGACACAATTATTGTAATTTGTGTACAATATCGCGGTCTGTCGCTTTTGTCGGCGCTCGAAACTCACTCAAGCGGAGGCGAAAGGGGGAATGGACGCCCCACCCGGACGCCTCGAGGCCCCGACGTCCAGAGCGACCCGAAAACAAGATTAAAAATCAACGCGACGTCGACCTCCTCCTCCTGCTCCATCTCCTCCTCGAGCGAGAGAGAGGTAGCCTTGAGGTAGGCCTAGGCTGTGGTCGTCGTGGTGGCGAGGGCGTGCCAGGGGCCGAGGTCGTAACATCCGCGCCATTGCACCCCCGCCGATGACTGCAGCGCTCGGAGGGGGAGAGCCATTGTTAAGAGGCACCCAGACCTTTTGTCCAGTGCCAGGCCTCTCGCGCACTCACTCACACAACCCTTTGTTCCCTGATCCGAGTACAACATCTTAATACAGAGGGGGAAGAGAAGTTTTATATATCCATTACGCATGGGGGGCAGGGAGGGAGGAGAAGGACGGGAGGGAGGGAGGGGAGAGAGGGGGATTGTAGCATTGCTGGGGAGGAAGCAGGGAGAAAGGTGGGGGAAGGAGGGAGGGAGAAATTTATGGACTGGTCCTCGTACAATGAAGTCTTTCAGAACGATCGTACGTAGATGACAGATGTAAAACCCCCCACCCCGCCTCCCTCCTCCCCCCCCGTTCATCAAACTATAACGAGCAAACACAATCCCGACGTAATACACTACAGGGGCCGCTCAATAAAACATCGTTCAATCGGAAAATGAATCTAGCTTTTTTTTCTCTCTCTCTTCTTTTTTTTTTTTTTTTTTCGTCCGAGGTACTAAAGAGAACACAATTCCACCTCCCGACTCACGCAACTGCCGGGGTGGCCCTCTGACTCCTTGCCGGCAGGGGCTTCCCCGTTGCACATCGACTCGCCGTCCGCCCTGCCCCCGGGAACGCCGACGCACAATACGCGTGAAATAGCTTCCTTCCGTAGGTATGCGTGTATAAGCGTAGGTGTATTTGTGTCTGTGAATACGTTTGTGTGTGTGTGTGTGTGTGTGTGTGTGTGTGTGTGTGTGTGTGTGTGTGTGTGTGTGTGTGTGTGTGTGTGTGTGTGGTGTGTGTGTGTGTGTGTGTGCGTGTTGTTGTGTGTGTGCGTGTGTTCGTGTGTGTGTGTGTGTGTGTGTGTGTGTGTGTGTGTGTGGTGTGTGTGTGTGTGTGTGTGAGCATGCGCGCGCGCGTGCATATATCATATTACCCACCTCTCACGCTAAAACCCACAGTTCTTCGCACTTCTCAAAAAAAAAAAAACATCACTCCCAAAGGCGACTAAACAACCGCCAGACTAACCGTCTCATCAGCCCCGACGGCCGCGCTTACCTCTTCCAAAGCCGCTGATACAGTCAACACAACCGAGATATAGATTCGTCATTCATCATATTTCGTGTTGAAGTTGCAATCTCCGCCGCTGCAAACAGCCCGAGGCACCAGCGAGGAGAAAATGATCCGCTCTGAGCTCAATTGCCCGGTCTCTCTCTCTCGCTTTTTTATTATCGGCTTTTAAAAAGTTTGAGAAAACGGCCACTAATTCTGTCAGCGCCCGAGCGAAAGTGTTGCCGGCCGTCCGTGGCTCGCACACAGACGTACATACAGGATACACACACACACACACACACACACACACACACACACACACACACACACACACACACACACACACACACACACACACACACACACAGTACATCCTACCTACCTACCTACCTACCTACCTACATACATACATACAAACATTTACATACATACATACATATCATACCTACATACACACAACATACATACACACATACACATACACACACACACACACACACACACACACACACACACACACACACACACACACACACACACACACACACACACACACACACACACACACACACACACACACACACACGTGCAATATATATATTCACTCGCTTATGCAATCAGCACGGGATTCCTGCGTAGATAAACGTATTAAAACACACATGCAAACAAACGCACACACACGCACACACCTTCATAATCCCGCGCCTCCGAGAGCAGAGCAGAGCAGAGAAGAAAGGGGAAGAAAGCGTGGATGGAGAGCGATAAAAAATGCCGAGAAACGCAGCGAGGGAAGATGAAAGGACACAATGCGGCTTGGCAGAGAGGCCGGCGGAAGGAGAGATGGCAACGAACCGATTACCTTTTGTGTCCCATTTCCTTCCGGTAATTCCCTTCGCCGCCTCGTGCCGAAAGCAGATAAAAGATGAAAGGAGAAGAGAAAGGCCGAGAAAGATTTGGAATGAAAGAAATAACAGCGCTCGTATCTCCCAGTAGAGAAAATAGGGATACCTTCGTAACCCCTGCATCCCGAATGGAGCCATCTAGCGGCCACACGCGGAGACAGAATAACATTATGTCTTCCGTGTATGTGACGATTTCTACGGCGCGCGGGAGAGGCGATAGATGAGGGAAGGGGAGAGAGAAGAAGAGGGGAAAGGGGACAAAGGGGGAGGAGGAGAGGGAGATGAGGGGACGAGGAGGCTGTGTGGATGGAGCTCCGCCTGGGACCTCATATATCTACTGTCCTGTTATCTCTTTCACAGCTCACCGACCTCATGGCAACGTCGATGTGAGGGCATCTCTCACGCGCACGCGCACGCGCTCTTTCTTTCTTTCTTTCTTTCCCTCACATTTACGTCTGCTCCCTTCCTTCCTTCCAAGTTATTCTGTTTTACGTTTATGCCCTTGATTATGTTTGAACGTCCCGGTTTTCTTTATCTCATTCCTCCTTAGTCTTCTTTATCCCATTCCCTTTTACAGTTTCTTCCTAACTTACCCATCCTTTACTCTGCTCTTACTCTCGCTTTCTCAATTCCCCATATTTCTCTCTCCCTCCCTCTTACCCATCCTCCCTCCCTCCCTCCCACCCACCCCACCCACCCATCCTCCCTCCCTCCCTCCAGCCACATTTACAGCCGTGACTTCGCTAACGAGGCGATGAACGCGACCTCTAACGGCGCGATTAACATTAGCAAGGAAATTAAAAAAGATGAAAGCCTGGCCATTTCGGGGCGACGTCGGTCATCAACCCTTTTCACGACCCTGCTTGTCGCTCCTGGCCTTTTGTTTCGATTCCCTCCCTCCCCCCTTGTTGTTCACTTTGAGGTTAATGCGAAAAGAGGACCAGGATTTACTGGAATTACTGGAATATGTGTGAGTTCTTTAATGCGGGTCGTGAGATACGTAAGAGCGGTGGCGATGGCTATAAAAGACGATCGGGAGACGCGGAATGTCTGATGCGCCGTGGAAGGCGAGAGAGAGAGAGAGAGAGAGAGAGAGAGAGAGAGAGAGAGAGAGAGAGAGAGAGAGAGAGAGAGAGAGAGAGAGAGAGAGAGAGAGAGAGAGAGAAAGAGAGAGAGAGAGAGAGAGAGAGAGAGAGAGAGAGAGAGAAGAGAGAAATTGTGTGTGTGTGTGTGTGTGTGTGTGTGTGTGTGTGTGTGTGTGTGTGTGTGTGTGTGTGTGTGTGTGTGTGTGTGTGTGTGTGTGTGTGTGTGCGCGTATCGTTTAACATAGCGAGTGAATTCTTAAACATTCCGTTACGCTCCGGAAGGCAGACAGCGGCTCATTACATAACACTCGCGTCCCAGATCAAGAGCATTACAACGCTGTGCTACAAGAGACCGGGTGTCTTGCGCGTCCCAAAGCGGCGCCATGTTAATCGCAGTTTAAATTCGGAATCAAGACATCTGGCGTCTGGAGGAGAGAGAGAGAGAGAGAGAGAGAGGGAGAGGGAGAGGGGGAGAGAGAGAGAGGAGAGAAGAGAAGAGAGGGGAGAGAGGGGGAGAGAGAGGGAGAGAGGGGAGGAGAAGAGGAAGGAGAGGAGAGGGAGAGAGAGAGAGAGAGAGAGAGAGAGAGAGGAGAGAGAGAGAGAGACAGAGAGAGAGAGGCAAGAGAGAGGAGAGCGAGAAGGGAGAAGGAGAGAGGAGAGAGAGAAGAGAGGAGAGAAGAGGAGAGAGAGAAGAGAGAGGAGAGAGGAGGAGAGAGCACCCGCGAGCTGAGTCTCCGCAGAATAACAGCACGACAGCCCTTGTAAAAAAGATGGCAAGCGAATGAAGAGACCGCGAATCGATGTGCAATCTAAGAATGCGAAAGACGAAGAGAGCGGGGGGAAGGCAAAACCGCGTAGCCGTGAGTCTCCGGCATGAAAGACGTCAGCAAGCCCTTGTAAAAGATTCTTGGCCGAATAAGACGTCTGCTAATCGCTATGTCACCTTCTAAGTCAGCATAAAAAAAACGTTAGAGAGGCAAGATATCGGTGGAATGCAAACCGCGATGAGACTATGGAAGGTCCCTTGGAGTGAAAAAATCACTACTTGGCCGTAACCAGACGTTTTCGGGACAAAACTCTGATAATTCCATCCATCCTAAGTCCAGCCAAAAAAATAAACATAAAACAAAGATAAAGGAAAGATAATGATAACAAAATTCCACACGCGTTTATAAAACATAACTACTTCCACCGGTTATAAAACAGGTGGAGAAACTTGCATAATTCCTCCAACTAACAACCTCCCCCAAAAAAAAAAAAAAAAAAAAAAAAAAAGAAGCCCATAACATAATACCCGCGTTTCTCACAAGACCTCCCATAACCAACCTTTCCTTCCTTCGCATAAAAAATAGCAACTTGGCACGAACCTCATAGCACACTGTGACCCCAAATAAAGTGTCCAACGTAACAAGGAAATCAAGTGGGTTAAGGTCGCTTCCTAACCTCACCCCCTCGCCACGACGCTGAAGGTGGCGGCGCGGCCTTGCCTCGACCGAGCGAACCTGCATAAGCGAACACTATTTATCTTATCATCTTCCGTTTCCTCCTCTTTCCTTCCTCTACCTTCTTTCTCTTCTGTCGTTTCCTCCTCCTTTCTTCTTCTGCCTTTTGCTCATCTTCCTCCTCCTCCTCCTCGTTTTATTTTGTCTATTTATATTCCTACATTGACTTTAGTTCCTATTCTTTCTCCCCTCGTTTTATTTATTCTCCTTTTTCTTCTGTTCCTCTTCCCTCTCGCCCTCCTTCCGCGCCCATCCGACGGCAATCACGCCAACCAGGCCTGTGTTCCCTGACTGACCACAAGCGTTAGTATTTCACTCGAGACAAACTGCACAAACCAGTATACAAGCCGCTCTTTCTCCCTCTCCCCCTCCTCCCCTCCGCCGCTACCCCCCCCCTCCCGTATTGCCAATTGCAGTTAACACGACCAATATAGTTCGGTGTGTTGTGGTGTAACATTGTCATCAGAGCCATCAGTGCAACCGTCCTTAGTTGCAAGTGAATAATGGCTCAGCCACTTGTTTAGTATACAACTCCCTGTCTCCCCGTCTACCTCCCTCCCCCTCTCCTCTCCTCCCCTTCGTCCCTCTCCCTCTTTTTCCTACCTCTCCTCTTCCCCCTCTCCCTGCCTCCCCCTCCTCCTCTCCCTCCTTCGCTCCTTCAACCACCCTTCTTTCCTGCTCCTCCTTCGCTCCCTCCCTTCCTCCTTCCCTCGCTCCTCCTCCTCTTCTTTCCCTCCCCTTGGCTCTCTCCTTTCTCCGTTCTCCTCCATTCCCTCCTTATCCTTCCCTCTTCCCTTTCTCTCAAACCGAAGCGCTCAAGTGAAGGGGACCATAATGGCATAATTCATCTCTTGAACATCTTGAGTCTTGTGGTCCCTTGGCATAAGCAGCTACGTAAAGGAGGTTTTAGGATAAAAAGAAGAGAAAGAAAGAAAGAAAAAAGTTGAAAAAAAGGTTGAAACGCAAAAGGGGAACACGAGAAAATAGGCAAAAAAGAAACTAGAAACAAAAAAATTAAATATAAATCGGTATGGAAATAAAGTGAGAGAGAGAGAGACTAAGAAACAGAAAGAGATAAAAGAGAAAGAGAAAGAGAGAAACGGGAATGGAAAAGATTAGAACCAAACGCATAATAGCACTTCCTCCAGAGCAAGGAAGCAGAGAGGGGAGGGGAGAGGGGGGTGGAAAAAAGAAGTCATTGTTAGAGGTTAGACAGACGTAAACAGTACCCAATCCTGCAGTACGTAAACAAGCTTAGAGGCCGGCGTCTCGAAAACAAAACGGGTCAGACAACTTCGAAAAAAATGGATTCCCGAGGCAAGGTAGCAAGAGCGGGTCGGCAGCCGGTCAACGCACAGGAACTTTCTGTCGACTGTTCCACCCGGGAATAAGAATAATGTTAATGAGGTTAATGTTAATGATAATTATGATAATGATGGTATTAATAATAATAAAAAAGGTTGAAACGCAAATAGGAACATGAGAAAGAAAGCAAAAAGGAAACTAGAAACAGACAAAAAAATTAAATACAAGTCGGTATGTAAATAAATTGAGAGAGACAGAGATACAGAAGATGATGATGATAATAATAATAATAATAATAATAATAATAATAATAATAAATAATAATAATAATAAATAATGATGATGATAAGGATAATAAGTATGAAACATCCTAATATATCATACTATTAATTAAAAATCTTCGTAGCAACAAGGAATTACAAAAGGGCCACAGTGTTTCCTACTGAAAACCAGGACCTCATTGCAAGGCTGGCGAGGCGAGACGGGACTGATAGTTCTCAGTGAAAGGGCTTTCGTAATCTTTCTTCCTGATCAAAACTCAGCACATTTTGGGCTTTTATACCTAGACGCCTCTGATTTGTAACATTAAGTGCATATAAGTTTTTTTTTTTATATCAGGCGATTTCTCTCGATACACACACCTTTTGAGGAGCGTACGGTTTATTAAGGTCACCGGGCAGAAGACTTGGTGCGACGGTGCAATAAGGTCAGCACTGTTGCCAATGACTGCCAGCGCGCGAGTATTGCCAACACTGGCTATATCCCTTCCCCGTTGGTGCCAACACAGGCCTAGAGCCAGACTAGACCTTTACAATTTTTTTTTTTATTCATTTGGTTGAAAATGTAACATTCCCTCTCGTTGGACAGTGAAAATGTAACCCTTTTTAGCGTCTTTAGTGTTTTTATTTTTATTTAATTTTGAGAGATTCTCGAGCTTCAAAAAAGTCGTGACATTTCCTCGGCGTTTCTCCCTGGAACAGCGAAAATGTCGGTAGGCTTTTGGCATTTACACATTCTCTATTAAAATATTCTCGAAAACATCAGAACCACCGACATTTACAACCAGAGCCTGTTCCCGGCGTCCATTAAAAGCGTTCTTTGAAGCATAGGCGCTCTGGATTTCCGCTTGGAATGCCCAGGATATGAAGACAAGATAAAAATTAACTTCCAAAAAAAAAAAAAAATTGTCAGCGTTCAAAGCCTCGCAGCAGACTGTCGCTCTCCGTAGAGATTGAGTAATTCAGTTCCAAAGCACTTTCACTCCAGCCGCCGCCCCTTCGTAAACGACCGAATCACATACAGTGAAATTAATCTTTCCATTCGATCGCCTATTATCATCATTTGTCTCGTGAGCCATCAGCTTCAAACTGGTAATGACATCGAGCACACTTCACAAACACAACCACCGCCATTAACACCCAGCTCCGGATTTTTTTTTTTGGGGGGTGGGGACATGTGGTAGGCCTATGTCCGCCCTTACTCGGCCTAATCTTGTCCCCTCTCCAAGAAATAGCAGGAGGGTGAGAGGCAAGGGGGTTTGGGGGAGGGGGAGGGGGGTGCCTCATCCTCAAAGCTTAAGTTCTAGTCACGGTAATTGTCTCCTTGTGGCTCGAGGGGGACTGGGGCAGAGAAAGCGAGAATCTTATGTGCATGTAACGATGCCTAGGAAGGGGTTACTGCATCAAAATAGAGATATCCCACTTCGGAGGGTGGAAAATGATAATATAATACACTTTAGGGGAGGATGATGATTTTTTTTCTTCTTTTTTTTTACAAGATAGGGGAAGCCAAGGGAATGGGGTCTGGAGGGAAGGGGAAAT
>NC_051421.1:31038844-31046344 GCF_015228065.2 Penaeus monodon | reverse complement strand
GGGGGAAGAGAGGGGAACTTCATCAAGGAATCGGCCAAGAAAGAGGTCGAAGGCACAGAGGCGCTATGAATAGGAAACAGAAGCCCACGGAAGATTCTACGTAATCGCCAGCGCCCTGAATTTGAAGATTCTACTTATTCGCCAACTCCCTGTTTTTTTTCCCTTTCCCGTGGCTTAAACCTTCCTCCTCCCCCCCCCCCCTTCGCCACCCCCCTGATCCTCTTCCCTTTCCCGTGGCTTCAACCCCCTCTCCCCCCTCCCCCTCCCCCACCCACGGGCAAGTGCAACCGCAAAGGCGACGGAGAGACGTTGGCGCCAAAAATCGCCGGCGGGAATCGTACCACCCGCGAATGACCAATCACAGCCCCGCTTCCCAGACGAGAGAAATTTGTTCCAGCCAATCGAGGCGCCGATCCGAGGGAGATACGGCCAATCAAAGCCGCTCGAAGGCAGTGTGTGAGCCGCCGGCTCCGAGCGGCGGAAGTGGCGCGTCCGGCCAATCGAAAGCCGCCGCTCCAGACACACCTTCGGCCGCCGCCTCGACATTCCTGCGGGTTCCCCCCTTTCGCCTTCCTCCCCTCCCCCTCCGCCCTCCCCTTTCACCTCCACTCCCCCCTCCTCCCTCCCCTTCCCCTCCCCCCTCCTCCTCCCTTCTCCCCTTCCCCCTCCACCCTCCCCTTTCACCTCCACTCCCCCCTCCTCCTCCCTTCTCCCCTTCCCCTCCAACCTCCCCTTTCCTACCTGCCGGCCTTCCCCGCCCACCCTGGCCCAACCCAAGACGGCGAAAAACCCCTTTGCCTTGAGCACCCGAAGGGGTTCTATAAATTAGCCTTCTAGGCGACCTATGCACCTGAAGGCTAGCGAAGCTTTGGTTACGTGCCGTCACTAGGAAATTAATATTCTCCTCTCTCTCTCTCTCTCTCTCATTCTGTGTGTGGCGTGTGCGTGTGCGTGTGCGTGTGCGTGTGCGTGTGTGTGTGCGTATGTATGTGAGTGCGTATGTATGTGTGTGCGCACGCGCGTGCGTGTGTGTGCGTCTGCGCGTGCGTGTGTGTGTGTCAAAGAGGTCGAGGTCAAACGGTGAATAATCTAGAAGCTCAGCAGGGACTCGCACGCCGACGCGGCCGGTGAACTGCACTGAATGACTCGCCTTCTTGCCTTCTTCCCCTTCATCTTTGGCGTCTACCCTTCTGTCTAGCTTCTGCCTGTCTATTTCTAGATCCCCGGCATACTTTCATATACAGCTATATTTTCATTTCTCTCTGTCTCCCTCTTCTCTCTCTCTCGCCCTCTTCTCTGTCTCCGTCTGATACACACACTCACACTCACACTCACACACAGAGTGTCTCTGTCTCTGTCTGTCTGTCTGTCTGTCTGTCTCTCTCTCTCTCTCTCTCTCTCCCTGGCTACCAACGATTAATATAAATCCACCAAGCTAGCCACTTTAACCGCTCAGAGTCATCACCAAAATGGCCTCCGTCTGCATATCTCGAATCCGGCGCTCTCGCTGGCCGGATGCAGATATTGGCGCCCGGGTTAACTCTGGACCGTTTATTCGCTCCCCCCTCTTTCCCCATCGTTATCCGGCGTTTCCTTTCACACTCCCTTTTCTCTTCATCTCGCGCGCCAAACGGTTCGAGAACTTTATCTCTCTTAACCGTTGTTACACGCGACTGAAAAGGCCTTTAGATTCCTGTGTGCACAGCGCCGCGTTGGCAGTCACTTGCCGTCGAGCGAGCAACCTGCGCTCCGAATTCCTGAGGAAAAATTCCGATTCATACGCTATCTCTTCCCCCTCCCCCTCCCCCCTCCCTCCTTTCCCCTTCCCTCCCCCGCCCAACCCCCCATCGCTAAGAGTTTCCCCCCCACTTCCCCCCCCCTTACCCCCACATCACGCCATCGTCGGACCACTACAACAGGTGACGTTGCAAATAGACCAGTTGGCAACCCTCTCGCGGACTTCTTACTGGCCAAGCTAACTGTATTTGCTTTCCCTTACTCCTGTTTCTCCTGCGTGTCTCACTGAGAATCATATACACAGAAGGGGGGATCTATGACATACGGCATAACGATATCAGTTACCGTAGTATTGGGTTATAACCATTAGTACATCAAGAGAAAACGATGCAAATCCCAATTATAACCTCAAAAAACAATAAATATATAAAATCACTAAATGTCGCTCCAACTGTCTATCATGCCACTTCTCAGTCTCTCTCTCTCTCTCTCTCTCTCTCTCTCTCTCTCTCTCTCTCTCTCTCTCTCTCTCTCTCTCTCTCTCTCTCTCTCTCTCTCTCTCTCTCTCTCATTCCTGGCACCTGCAGGCCCTAACACGGCCGCCTTGTAACCCAGCACTACTAGACCCTCTCATACCATGCTAGACGGACTTGGCACGTCTCCTATACTATAGACCTTCACAAGGACATCAACGGCACGGGCTGCTGATGCAAGAATGTGTGGCCTGCGCTGGGATGCAAAGGGTCGTATGTTTGGAATCTATTTTATCAGAAATGTATGATCCGCGTTGGAAAATTGTGAAACTTCCCGATTATTTTTTTTCAACTAATCAATTTCTATTACTTTCATTTTATCGTTACGTTTCTGTAATGCGAAGAAAACTTGAGTCGTGACCGACGCGAAATTGAGAGCAAGATTTTAATCAGCCTCCGAACCATCTTCCATGGATTACGCGGTGAAATTTCACTGCAATTTTTCACTCTAAGACACAGGCAATTTCCGATGCAATCTTTCAACTGTAGCATCTGCGACGAGGAAAAACTATAAACATCGGAGCAAAATAATATCTCCACTTCCAGACTTTTTAAACATGCAGACCAGCTATCTAGGAAACAATAACCTCAATAATACAAATTATACAAAATTACACTAATATATGACATCACATCACTTCATAGTTACCACATCAACATGCCCATTCTCATAATCATCCTCATGACTCACCATGTCTACCACATCAACATGCTCGTTCTCATCACCACCATCAACAGTCACTATCCACCATCTACACGTCACAATACTCACCTCTCGTCGCAGGCGCAGTGGTTAATGGTGCCAATACCCCAGTTCACGATCCCGTATTTCTTTTCAAAGGAGGTGACGTAGTAAGGGCAATGGAGGTCGTGTTGCCGGCAGCACATGTCCGTGCTGGACTCGCCCCCGAGCTCGCCGTACACCGTCGCCGAGTACCCGACGCCGCACCACTTTGTCGCCGGGAACCTCAGGCTGTCGAGGACCGAGCGCCGAGACCTGGTTCGTGCGAGGGGATAGTGTGCCGGAGTGAGGACGGGCTTTGAGGGTTCGCTTTCGAGACTCCTCGTATGAACCTGGGTGCTTCTTCCACTTATCTTCGTGCACGTTTGGGTCGACTTCTTCATACACATTGTCTCTCTCTTTTCATTGCCTGAAGACTGTTCAGAGGAGGGTGATAGGGATAGGGGGAGGGACTCTGCAAACCGTGACTGACGATCCAACCAAGGGCGAAATGAAAGACGTCAGAACCATCCGACCCGAGTGACACAACGAACCCCACACAACACAGCATCGACCGCCAGCTGCAGTTCTCCCCAACATCCAAAAGGCGCCAGAAAAGAAAACTACTTCTAACCCAAGAACAGCGCTCTCCTTCAAAGCGAGCGGCGAACACCTTCCTTCCTTCCTTCCTTACCTCTCGTCGCAGGCGCAGTGGGAGACGGTGGTGAGGCGCGAGTTGTAGATGCCGTACTTGCGGGTGAGGCCGGAGATGTTGACGGGGCACATGTCGTGGGTGCGGCAGCAGGAGTCGGCGCCCACGAAGCCCGAGAGGTCGCTGTAGGAGCTGGCCATGTCATCGTTGCCGCACCAGTGGGTCCCGGGCAAGATGAGCAGCTCGTTCAGCACCCACCGCTTCTGCCTGAGTCAACACAACCAACTTTCCGCTGTTCAACCAGCTCGTCATGGGGGACAGGCGTTCATATTTCAAAAAGGCTTTGTCACAAACTCAAACACCAAAGCAAAAAACACAGAACCCACGGCAAAAGCCCGGTGCAGAGCGACCGACGCCGGCCACCAACCGCCCCTTCGCACCGCCACGCAAAACCCGAAGCCTCTTTACTCTTAAGTTGGTCTACGCTAAAGAAATGTCAGTTATTATTTCTAACTACTATACATATCTATTAATGGAAAGAAAAAACTAGAGCCATAGACAAGCCGAGTTGGACTGCTTACAAAAAAATCACAAATAACAAAATAATAACGTTAAAATTAAAAATGATAATAACAACGAATGCTACATGTAAACAAAACACTGAAAATTAATACTTTATCTATACTAACTTCTAAAACAAGGCTTACTAGGGTAAGTGACGGTGCTGCAACCACAATTCTAGTGGGGGGTGGGGGGCTGATGGCAGGTGCTGTTGACAACGGCTTCTGGTATAGACTTTGTGGACAGTGTTGGTATTGGTATCAAAGTATACAGTACTAGTGCTGATCAGACGTGCTGCACTAAATATCCGTGTTGTATGTCCATATTACGAAGTTGTTTTGAGTGTGCTGACAGTAAGTTTATACTCAAGGTGGTCTTTCTTACTGGTGCTAGTGTCGTGCAGGTGTTGTGCAGGTGTTCCAATGCAGGTGGTCTCAAACCGAAGCAAAACTAGCAACCCCCAAGCAGGACAGGGACCACAACGTCGAGTCAGAAAAGGCACCAATTTGTTTCCCAAGCAATAAAATCAAACGAGACAAGCAAAATCTACTACTGCTACTACTACTACTACTACAGGTGTCTCTGCCAAACTAAAATGCAGACTACTTAAGGTGGTTATAAAGCACACAAAAAACACAAAATCAGGGACACTACATAACGAATCATGAGACGTTACTTAAAGTTATGTCACAGGCATGGCTTCTGTCGTCAAGTAGACAGTTTATTCAGTCCAAATCAGTCAATTCAAATTTGTGCAACATGCAATAGAGACATGCAGTATTTCGTGAAAGAAAGTAAAGAAAATAAGTGGAAAGTAAAGCCAATTAAGAATTTTTTTTAAAGTGGAAAAAGTAAAGCCATTAAGAATTGAAAAAAATGAAGAGCCGAGAATGTTAAATTAAGCATTTAGGTGTCATATTCGAAAAAAATGTTAGACAAAACGCCAGCGACAATGAAACTCATTAAAATAAGAGCAGGGAAAAATAGCAATCTGGCTTGGCAAGGTAAAATAAGACGGAAGCATGAAGTTCTAATGAAAATTACTGACACCTTTTCATCATGAACCATTAGATTTTTTCAGTTAGAAGAGATATTTTCAGTTACCAATCACCATAAATTAATGTTCTGAGTTATTAGTGAAATCTGAATGATGAAGCATTACAGCTTTTGTTGCAGCCTAATTCAAAGCATACATGTTATAACTTTTTTTCTCTCTCTCTCACGAGAAGCAAATTTGGCAACCGGAAAGAGCAAATTGATCAATCTTATTGTTTTCTCTCCGTCCTTTTTCCATGACAAATTTCGACTTATAATCCAATTCAAAACGAAAAAAGAGACGATCCCCGACGGCGCGAAAAAGATCGGCACCGACGTGGTTACGCTGCGCCCTTTGTTAACACTACAGCGACAGACAACCAGAGCTACAAGCCATGGCCCCCGCGTGGCACTCAGGAGGGGGGGGGGTCGAGTGCCACGGGGAATATGGGTTGGGATCTCCAGTGACTAATAAAAGGGGGAGGGGGAGGGAGATTATAGGCAAGATAAGAGAGTACAGATGTTGTGAAAGAAGCAGTATTATTATTTCTGTTCGGTTGCTCAGTCACCAGGAACTTTGGTACTTGTTACCTGGTGTATGAGAAACACTTTGTTTTTTTTTTTTTTTTAGTTCATGCACCAGGTACTATGATAACTAGCTGCCTGGTTCATGAACTAGAGTGACGTAGAACCCAGGTTCAGGCTCGGCGTCGTAAAAATATGTTTATAAATGTCTACAAACTACGTGCACTTAGGATAGATATAAAGAGATACAGTTTAAGCACCCAAAAACATTTAGCTATGTATATACTGTGATTTTTTTTTTTTCATTTAACGATATAGACAAGAAGCTTTTGAAATGGATTACATGTCAGACATGTAACCCACAATAACAATAAAGACAACACATTTAAAATACAACAAAGATTCCTCTTTAAACTGACTTAACAGAAAATGAAACCTTCCATGCAGTGACAAATCCCATTTAACACACGATATCTCACAAATGCACAAGGGGCGGTGGCAGACAGCAACACCGCAGAAAATGCACTTTGATCATGATTTTTTTTTCTTTTACCTGGCGTGGGAGACCCCGAGCTCGCTGTTCTCGTCTCGCGTTACGCTGGCGGCTCCGTGGCTCCTGTGCGAGCGCCTCTCCGCCTTGACTCCGGCCCGCACGCGACGGTGGTGGTCCTTGCACTGTGGGAGACAGGAACAGGCCGACTTATGACAGGGTCGTGTGGAATGTCACGGCTTTGTGCCAACTACGGGGGGTTTAGTCATCGTTCCTGATATTACTGAGGCAAAGGGCTGGTGACATTCATCATACAGGCAATAATTATATTAATAAAAAAAATAATTATCCTATAAACGGAAAACTCTGGAGAACCTTGTGCACTGACTGACCTGGGCCCTCAGCTGCCGGAAGTGAACAACAGGCCTCAGGTATTCCGGAAGTTCTGCCTCCTCGGACAAGTGTACAAATGATATGTTATGAAGCGGCCCAGACCAAGATCCTGTTAACAAACAAATAGACGAAGTGTGAAGATATAAACAGCATATGGATGTTGATGTATATCGACGATTCAGTCGTAAAAAAAAAATACATAATCACAAACCTTTTACAAATATTAGACAGAAAGATACAAGGAAAAAAACAACAGAGAAAGAATACACAGACTACCACAGACATAAAAACGAACATGGAAGAACAGAAAAACAAACAGAACAAAACAAAACAAGAAAAACCTACCCGCAGGTGTGTTCCTAGCGAGCGCCGCATCTGCCTTGAACCCGCGTATGAATTTCTCCACCTCCTCTCTCTCCGAAGTGAGCTCGCAGTCTCTGAGCGAGAGGCCGTCCACGCTGATGCGGTCCGTCACCTCGCCGACGTAGATGAGGGTGAGCAGATGCCGGTGGTGACTTATCTGGCGGAGGACGAGGCCGCTGGGGACGGACGGAGGGAACAGATGAGCATGGCGGGAGGGAGGGAGGGAGGGAACAGATGAGAATGGTGGGAGGGAGGGAGGCAGGTGGAAGGAGGAAAAGAGGAAAGGAGGGAACAGATGAAAATGACGGGAGGGAGGGGAGGAGGGAGAAGGGGACAGGGGAGGGAAACGGAAAGACGGAAGGGGAGTGAGAGAAAGAAAGAGGGAGGGAAAGGGAAGGAGAGTGAGAAGGAAATGGATAGAGAGAAAGGGACAGAGAAAGAGAAACAACAAATGGCAGTATTGCCAAAGTTAAACCGTACAAACGATTCG
>NC_051421.1:31016344-31023844 GCF_015228065.2 Penaeus monodon | reverse complement strand
AGGGAGAGGGGATAAGGGAGAGCAAGAGATGAGGAGAAGAAGTCTAAAGTGGGAAACAGATTTGTCCAAAATGTTTGCGATTTTTTGTTTGCAACTGAGTGAATGCATTTTCTCGGAACCGTGTTGGTATGTTGGGTGAGCTACATATATAGAATATACTATGCTGCTGATGATAGCTACAGTACCTCTATATATGTAATGACTGTGTGTGTGTGTGTGTGTGTGTGTGTGTGTGTGTGTGTGTGTGTGTGTGTGTGTGTGTGTGTGTGTGTGTGTGTGTGTTGTGTGTGTGTGTGTGTGTGTGTGTGTGTGTGTGTTTGTGTTGTGTGTGTGTGTGTGTGTATCGTGTGTGTGTGTGTGTGTGTGTACGTGTGTGTGTGTGTTTGTGTGTGTGTGCGCATTTGTGTGTGTGTTGTCCGCAAGCTTATTTTCATTGACTTTCTCAGATGACACATCAGTATATTCGACATAAACATAATACTGAGTATACCTACAGGTATAACGGGTTCAGTTTCAATCATTAGCAATTTCTGTTCACATATGTGCGTGGAATAAATTTATGCAATTTCGAAGGATTATCCAACTTTCTTTAACTTAGGATATTGGATTTTTTTTTGTGTGAATATCTCTCTTCATATCCATGTTTCCGTCTGTTATTCTATCTCTCTTTCTTTTCTTTTCTTTTTTTTCTTTTCCTTGCTATTTTCTTTATTTTTTCTGGTATTTTATTCATCTGTATTTGTGCATATCTATTTATCGATATAGAGATCTATCTGTCTCATCTCTGTTAGTCTACAGTGTTATCTGTATATACATCTATCTATCTATCTGTCTATCTGTTTATCTATTATTTTATGTGCCTCTCTGTCTCGCAGCTATGTGAATGACCTTAGGGCGGGTTCACTGAGTGTGTGTGTGTGTGTGTGTGTGTGTGTGTGTGTGTGTGTGTGTGTGTGTGTGTGTGTGTGTGTGTGTGTGTGTGTGTGTGTGTGTGTGTGTGTGTGTGTGTGTGTGTGTGCGTATGTGTGTGTGTGTGTGTGTGTGTGTGTGTGTGTGTGTGTGTGTGTGTGTGTGTGTGTGTGTGTGTGTGTGTGTGTGTACGTATATATATGTTTGTTTGTTTTTTGTATGCATATATGTTTGTTTGTTTTTTGTATGCATATATGTATGTACGTATGTATGTGTGCATGTATGTATGTATGTATGTATGTATGTATGTAAGTATGTAAGTATGTGTGTGCGCGGAGCTCGTATTGACCGGCCGGCAATGTCACGTTCGTAATCTTGATCTACGTGTCTCGGCAGGAGTCATTATTATGTAATAAGAAAATATTGAGCAACATGACAATTTTAGAGAAGGGGGTAGGGGAGGGGGGGGGTCAGGGAGGACGCAGCGCTTGATACGCACGCACACAGGTACACACGCTGCACGCATCCCGTGTACACACAGACAGACAGAGAGGTGGACACACATGTACGCAAGGATTACGCGAATTTTTTTCTTTGCTGTTTTTTTTTTTTGTTCGTTGTCTGGGTAAATGTTAGTTTGTTTTTGTTTTTTATGTCTGTCTCTCTAGCCTACCTCTCTCTCTCTATCTATCTATCTCTACCTTTATCTGTCTCTTTGTCTATATATCTATCGTTCTCTCTCTCTCTCTATTTTTCTCTTTCTCTCTCTCTCTTCTCTCTCTCTCTCTCTCTCTCTTTCTCTCTCTCCACACACACACACCCACACACACACCTACATCCCTCCCCCCCCACACACCTACATCCCTCCCCCCCCCCCACACACACCTACACACACATACACACGCGCACACAAGCACAAGACTGACACGGTTCCAGGAGGCATAACAATATGCGAAATGATGCAAGCGTTGGCCACGCAGCGCCCGGGTCCAGGCAAGGTGATGAACTTGCTTTTCAGTTGGTCAATATTATAGGTCACGCTACACTTGTCTGTATGTGTGTTATTTCTTGTTTATGGTGTTTGTTTTTCTGCGTTTGTGTGTGTGTGTTTTTTTTCTCTCTTATTGCTGGATTTTCGTTTTCGCTTTTAAATTTTTTTTTTTTTTTTTTCGTTTTGTTCTCTGTATCTGTAGCTGTATATTTGTTTACCTGTTTTTTTTTTTTTTTTTTTTTTTTTTTTTTTTTTTTTTGTCTGTCTATTTATCTGTTTATTTATCTATCTGTCTATGTGTCTGTTTGTCTTATCTATCTTTCCTTCTTTCCTCATCTCTCTCTTTCATTAATTGATAATAACAACAAAGATATGTATACTGTAATTAATATTCATAAACAGGCTATTGGTAGAAATAATGATGGTGATGAAAGGAAGATGTTAATAGTAACCCACAATTATATAAATTACAAAATTATATCACTTTCTGAACTTTCGTAAGTAAGGAAGCTGTTAAAATTAATAATTTAGTCTTTAAGCTTTAAAGTTAATGATTTATTCTAGATGCTTCAAGGATAATAATCTAGTTTTTAAGCTTTAAGTTCCGTCTGCCAGTGGAACGGAAAATATTATCCAAATAGATTTTTTTATCCCTAATGTAAATGAAGAAACAAAAACTGATTTATGATTGATATTGTTTTTTTTTTTTTTTTTTTTTTTTTTTTTTTTTTTTTTTTTTTTTACTTGCGTACTTAATTGCTGTTTTCTGTTTTCTTTTATTTGCTAAATCTGATTATTATAATAGTGATTGACATGATGATAATGATGATTATGATAATTATAATGAGGGGGATAAGGATACTGATAATAAAGACGATGATAATGATAATGATCATAATAATAATAATAGTGATATTAATATAATAATGATAATGATAATAGTACTACGAATAATGATATTGATATTAATGATGATGATGATAGTGATAGCTATAATAATAATAATATTGATAATAATAATATTAGTAATAATAATAATAATAGTAATAATAATAATAATAATAGTAATAATAATGATAATTAGTATTATTATTATAATATTGATATTAAAGATGATGATGATGTTAATGACAATAATGATGCTAATAATGGTAATGATATTAACAATAGAACAATACTACTACTGATTATGTTTATATCGAAGGCCGCCATCAGACTAAGGCATTATTGTCTCTACCCACTCCCGTATAGTTAGAGTCAATGCCTGGGCGAGAGAATGAGAGGGGCAAACTGTTGCCCTTGCAGCAGGCTCCCTCCCTCCACGCAGCTGATGGATCCAAAGGAACGGCAAAGACCGATACGGTTTGGCACCAGCGGCGTTGCAGGAGTTGCCAGAACGAGGTCAAGAGCCACAACGAACTGCCTCAGGGACTCCGGCTCCGGATTTTTCCTCAGGATTGATTCCTGAAGCCTTTTTCATCTCATAGACACTACAGTGCAGTGGATTGTTTTGTATAGGGTGGGATCCTATAGCCTTTGTCCATGCACGGACTAAACTACAAGCCAGCAGTCGGTCTTATCTGCGTAAAGACTGACCTTATATTTACAAATCCGTGTGTGAATGCATACACACATGCACACACGTACGGTACATGTGTGAATGAATGCACACACACACACACACACACACACACACACACACACACACACACACACACACACACACACACACACACACACACACACACACACACACACACACACACACACACACACACACACACACACACACACACACACACACACACACGTACGAATTTTAGTGATAATGACAATGACGATAATAATAACATACTCATACTACTACTGCTACTAATGATAATGATGTTAATAATGATAATCATAAGAATGATACTACTACTACTGATAATAATAATGATAAGGACAATAACAACAACGACTATACCAGCAACAGTGATAATGACACTGATAGCACCAGCAAAACACACTAATTGTACTAATCCACTAAAGATACTTGACCATCATCATTTGTTTCATTATCAATCATCATTATTATTTATATCATTGTTATTATTAGTAGTATTGTTGTTGTTGTTGTTATTATTATTAGTGTTTATGTTGTTATTGTTGTTGTTATTATTATTATTATTATTATTATTATTATTATTATTATTATTATTATTATTATTATTATTATTATTATTATTATTATTATTATTATTATTATTATTATTATTATTATTAATATTGTTGTTGTTGTTGTTTTATTATTATTATTAGTGTTTATGTTGTTATTGTTGTTGTTATTATTATTATTATTATTATTATTATTATTATTATTATTATTATTATTATTATTATCGTTATTATTATTATCATTATCATTGTTATCATTCTTCTCCAAGGCAAGTACACAGCACTGAAGTAATTAGACCGTCAGTTTATGCACATTTATTATTTACACGTTTAGAAAGAAGGCAGAGGGAGGGAGAGGAAAAGAAGGAGGAGAAGATAGGGATGAGAAGGAGAGAGGGAGGAGAAAGGAGCTTAAAGAGAAAAGGGAGATTATGAAGAAGGAAACGAGGAGACTTGAAGAGGAAAAGGAGATGCGTAAGGGGAAACGGAGGAGGAAGGGAGAGATGGTACAGAGAAGAGAGAGAGAATGGGTGAGGGAGGGAAACGGAGAAGGAAGGGAGAGATGGTACAGAGAAAAAAGAGAATATGGGTGAGGGAGGGAAACGGAGGAGGAAGCGAGAGAGGCGGGGGAGTTTAAGGAGAAATAGGAAGAATTGTGAGTTGATTCAAGGAAGATTTGGGAGTGAGAGGGAATGACAGAGCGGGGAATGGAAAAGTAGAGAGAGAGAGAGAGAGAGAGAGAGAGAGAGAGAGAGGAGAGAGAGAGAGAGAGAGAGAGAGAGAGAGAGAGAGAGAGAGAGAGAGAGAGAGAGAGAGAGAGAGAGAGAGAGAGAGAGAGAGAGAGAGCTAGAAGAGAGAGAGAGAGAGAGAGAGAGAGAGAGGAAAGAAAAAGGGGAGAGGGAAAGAGAATTACCTTTTTTTTTTTTTTTTTTTTTTTTTTTTTCTTTTCTTTTGTCCATAGAAGTTTCCAGGTATCCCGCCTGTGAATTATAAAACATGTGTTATTAAAACACATTCCAAATCATAAATCCTAAAAAAAAAAATAAATAAAAAAAATAAAAAAAAAAGAAAAGGAGAAGGGGAAAAAGGGGAGGAGAGAGAGAGAAAAGGGAGAGGGGAAAGAGAAAAGGAGAGAGGAGAAGGAGGGGAGAGAGAAAGAGAGAGAGAGGGAGGGGGGAAAAAAATAAAAAAGGAAAAAGGGGGGGGGGAAAAAAAAAGGGAAAGGGGGAAAAAGGGGGGAAAAGGGGAAAGAGAAAAAAGGGAAGAGAAAAGGGGGCAAAGACAAACTTTAAAAAAAAAAAACCCGGAAAATCGCATTGACCCAACAATGGAAAAACCTGATTGTCTAACGTTCCGAGACGATCTCAAAGCTGATAAGGAGAGATGACCATAAATATAAGAGATAAGAAAGGCGATTGCCGTGGCTCCGTAGCGGTCAAGGTTACGAACCAATCAGTAATGGGATTCGAATCTATGAAGTTGATGGTTTGCTGGTCGCGTGCGTGGGATCGGGTCGTGCGTAAAAGGAGTTGGCGAGTTTCAGGAAGTTATTGTTGTGACTCTCTGGCGCTTGTTTGTTATTTGTCGGTGTTTACGTCTCTTCGTTTTTGTTTTGTTTACTTTCTTTGTTTATATCGGTATTATCTTTCTTTCTTTCTTTTTTTCTTTGTCTCTAATTTCTGCTGTCTTTTTCCCCTTTTGTCCGTCATAGTTCTTCTGACTATTACCTCTTTCTTCTGTCGCTCTATCTCTCTGCCTGTCCCCCCTCTCTCTCCTCTCTCCTCTCTCTCCTCTCTCTTGGTTTTCTCCTTTCCCTCTCCCCTCCTCCTCTCCTCCCCTCTCTCCTCTCTCTCTCTTTTCTTTCCCTTCCCCTCCCTTCCTTTTTTCTCCCTTCCCTTCTTCTCTCTCCCTTTCTCCTTTCCTGGCCTTCTCCCACTTCTCTTTTTCCCTTCTTCCTCCCTCTCCCCCTTTTCTCCCCTCTCCTCTCTCTCCTCTCTCTCTCCCTCTTCTCTCTCCTCTTCTTTCTTTCCTCTCTCTCCCTCTCTCCTCTTCTCTCCCCTCTCTCTTTCCCCGTCTCCTCTCTCTCTCTCTCTCTCCTCTCTCTCCTCCTCTTCTCTCCCCCTCTTTTTCGCCTTCCCCCCCCGTTCCTTTTCTCCCCCTTCCTCTCCTTCTCCCCCCCTCCTTTTTCTCTCCCCCCCTCCTCCTCCCTCTCTCTCTCTCTCTCTCCTTTTTCTCTCTCTCCCCTTTCTCTCCCTCCCTCTTCCTCCTCCTCCCTCTCTCCTCTCTCTCTTCTCCTTTCCCACTCCCCCTCTCGCGTTTCCCCCAAAAATTTCCTTTTTCTTTCCCCCCAAAAAAAAAAAAAAAAAAAAAAAAAAAAAAAAAACTCTCCCCCCTTTTCCCCCCCTCTCTCTTTCTCTCCCCCCTCTCTCCCTCCCTCCCTTCTCCTCTCTCTCTTCTCTCTCCTTTTTCCCCCCCCCCCCCCCCCCCCCCCCCCCCCCCCTCTCCCTCCCTCTCTCTCTCCTCTCTCTCTCTCTCTCTCTCCCCCCTCTCTCCTCCCTCTCTCTTCTCTCTCTCTCTATCTCTATCTCTTTCTTTTTCTCCCTCTCTCTTTCTCTTCATCTCTCTCTCTAAATCTCTCTCTTTTCTCTCCTTTCTCTTCCCCCTCTCCTCTCTCTCTCTCTTCTCTCACTCTCTTCTCTCTCTCTCTCCCTCCCTCCTCCCTCCCTTCTTCTCAATTTCTCTCTCCTTCCTGGAATAAACATCCAAAAACTAGCCCTGTTTACCGCGGTTCTGTCAGTCACACAGACCGACAAATAGGCGTCAGCTGGTTTGAGTATGTTTATGAAAGCATTTGGGTGGAGAGCAGACTTTGGGGCTTCGGGTCTATGAAATACCCAGTTGTAAAAACGTAGAGCGCAAACAGGTATTTACACAATAGGGAAAAACGGGAATAAAAAAACAAGGTAAAACCAAAAGGATAGTTAAAAAGAACGCCCCCTACAGATACAGACCGTACTCTCTTTTTCTGTCTCAGCTCACACACGCGCGCGCACACAAACACACACACACACACACACACACACACACACACCACAAAACACCCCCACACACACACACACCACACCACACACCCCCACACACACACAACACACACCACACCACCACAAAACCACAAACACCCCAAAACACAACACCCACCCACACAACACAAAAACACCAACACCACCACACACCAACACCCTCCCCCCACCAACACCACCCCCACACACACACACATTCATACATTCATACAGTATATATACCCCGTACTGACTACCGCGTGTGTAGAGGCAGTGCCAACGCGACGTCTCGTGTGCCTCGGAAATATATAAATCCCAGGCGGCTTCCAAAGTCCAAACGATGCCAAAAGGAGAATAAAATCACAGGGAAGATAATCGGGAGGA
>NC_051421.1:31009358-31016244 GCF_015228065.2 Penaeus monodon | reverse complement strand
TTTTTATTTTTTTATATATATAAAAATTTTTTTTTTTTTTTTTTTTTGAGAATTAAACCATTGACTTTTATAAACAATGTGATTAATTCTTATCATAATTTTTTACATTAAAAGTAGCTATAGCAAAATGGTATCAAAATTACATAAATGATAACAGTAAAAATATTTCATTTTGACAATGAGGTGATCGGTAAGAGGAAAAAATATACTAAAAATGCTAACCAGTACCAATAGTTTTGGGAAATTACTCATATGAGAAAGACTTTTTAAAATAGGATTAAAAGTTTAGAAATAAAAATGTAGAAGAAAAGTTTTTTTTTTTCAAAGCTTCTGTAAAAAAATACGAAAAATGGGGAAAAAAATTTGAGAGGGAAAAAAGACAAAACGTGATAGATTGCGAAAAAAACAGAGAAAATAAAATAAAAGATAAGAGAGATAAAAAACGAAAATAAAAGAAAACAAAAAAAAAAAAAAACGACTAAAAGAAAAGACGAAATGAAAAAAAAATGAGAAGAAGGAAAAGACAAAAACAAGAGGAGCGAGGGAAAAAGAAGCCACAAAATTCTCAAACTTCAACAGGCACCCAAACCCAAAAAAAGATAAAAAGGTCATGAAAAACTACAATAAAAACCGGATTCGAATTCCTTTCCCACTACGTCCTCCGGAAGTCAAAAAAAAAATATTTACGTTGTTAGCCAAAGAAAATAAATGGGATCCCAGAGATTTTTTTTTTTATCTCCGTGACGCATCCAGCGCCCCTCTACGTCACCCCCACAGTCCCTGTGACTCTCGAAGGGGCAGGGGCGTATAATATTTGAGTCCGGGGTTTTTTGGGGCGTTGGGCATCACGGGTGTAACCCTCTACGCAATTCCGTCTGGCGGGGCGGGGGTATTTTTGGGTGTGACGGCGCATCGATGTTTGCCACGCACGCATGCCTACTCCAAAAACATAATTTTATATAATATATATATTATATATTAATATTATATATATATTTTTAAAAATTTTATATATATTTATATATATATAATACATACATCATATATTATTAATATAATTATTTCTATATATATATATATTATATATATTATATAATACATAATTTTTTTTTTTATTCATGTTATTTGTATATTAATTTTTTCTGTATATATATTATATATTTATATTATATATATATAATATATATATATATATAATATTTATATTTAATGGTTTTTTATATATATATTAATTATATATATATATTATATTTTATATAATATATAAATTTTATATATTATAATTTATATTAATATATTTATATATGATTGTTAATTGATATTATTAATAATTTATTAATTTTTTAAGAATATTTTTTTTTATAATATTATTATTTTAATATATAATATATTATAATATTATATTTTTTATATGTTTGTGCGTGTATATATAATTATAAAAATATATATTATATATATATATATATAAATATATATATATATATATATTAATATTATATAATATATAATAATAATAATATATATAAATATATATATATATATATATATAATATATATTATATATATATATATTAATATAAAAAAAATAAAAAAAAAGGGTTTTTGGTTTTTTTTTTTTTTTTTTTTTTTTTTGGTTTTTTTTATTAAAATATATATATATATTATTTTTATAATTTTAATTTTTTTTTGTTGTGTGTGTGTGTGTGTGTGTGTGTGTGTGGTGTGTTTGTGTGTGTGTGTGTGTGTGTGTGTTGTTTTTTTTTTTTTGTAATATTTATAAATATTTTAAATATAATTAGTTGGTTGTTTTTTTATTTTTTTTTTTTTTTTATTTTTAATTATATATAAATAGATACATAATTTTATATATAATTTTATATTATATATATATATAAAAAATATATATATAATAAAAAAAGAACAAAACAAAAAAAAAAAAAAAAAAAAAAACAACCACCAACCCCAACACACACCACACCACCACACCCACAAAAATTTTGTAAAAAAAAAAAAAATATATATATATATTTTAACGATGCCATGAGCGGTAAGTCAGAAAAGCGCGTCGGGCCCTATGAGGAAATTTTGGGGCAGCGGCAAAGGTGAAACGATTCTTACTTGTTTTTGAGATATATTGTAATGAGAGGATGGGACAACTGACGGACAGAGGTTCAGTCCGGTCCTGCGTAGGGCTTCTTCGCTCCGGGGACCCTCTTTTATACAGATTGAACTAGGAAAATCACGGGGTTGCGATGTACTAGGAAGTATGGAGAGGGATTGATCGTGTACACGGACGGGGTCGCGAGGGGGGAAAGGGCCCGCGGATTCCCCGTCCCTTGTCATGTCTAGCAAAATTGGTATTAGAGGCTAGTGTTTTGTATTAAAAAATTTTAAATTTTGGGGTTAGGGAAATAGACCATATGTGAACTAGGTATTATATATAATATATATATAATAATATATATAATATATATATATATATATATTAAAAATGTGTGTGTGTGTGGTGTGGGGTGTGGGTTTTGTATATATTGTATATATTATATATATAATTTTATATATATATATAATATATTATATTAATTATACATATATATATTTTGGTGTTGTGTGTGGTGTGTGGTGGGGTTGTGTGTGGTGTGTGTACTTATTATATCTTATTTATAAAATATATATATTAATTATAATATATATTATATTATCATATTATTATACATCATACATACATATATATATATATAATAATATATAATATTATATATATATTATATGTATAATATAATATATATATATTATAAAATAATTATAATAATTATAATGTGTTTTGTGTGTGTGTGTGTGTGTTTTGTGGGGTGTGTGTGTGGGGTGTGTGGTGTGGGTGTTGTGTGTGTGTGTGTTGTGGTGTGGGTGTGTATATATATATAGTATATATTTTTATATTATATTATATTATATATTTAATACATATATATATCTATATTTAATTTATATTTTATATTACTATATATTTGTGTGGGGTGTGGGGTGTGGTGTTGTGTGTGTGTGTGTTGTGTGGTGTGTGTGTGTGTGTGTTGTGTGTGGGTGAGTGTGTGAGTGTGTGAGTGGTGGTGTGGTGGTGGTGTGTGTGTGTGTGTTGTGTGTGTGTGTGTGTGTGTGTGTGTGTGTTGTGTGTGTGTATGCGTGTATCTGTGTGTGTACACACACACACACACACACACGCACACACAGCTATGCGATGTATAAGCCTATACCTATTATAAACAGTATGAGCACATCCCCAGCACAGCCCGACACAGCAGCGAGGTCGCCATACCAGAAACGTGCGTTCAGTCTGCCAGAGAGACACAAACACTCACACACTTTCCCCGCTCACGCAAGCACCCAGCCAGAGACCGCTTAGCTTCATCACTACACAACCATCGCCAAAAATGCATAACCATTTCATTAGCGATAACGGTTTAGCTTTTTCGTACATCACACATTTGCTTTTGGAAAGTGAATGAACAACGAAAAACAATGAATGGGTTTAAATCAATGTGCTGTAGATATGGTTGTATATAATTACGAAAATAAAAAAAAAAAACGAATATTAAATCAAGAACTGAAATTAATGAAATATGCAAAACGAATATTACTAGAAACATATCTAATCAAACACAAACAAACAAAGTATCTGTAGAATGCGCATCCTCTCACTCACTTATCCAAAAACTCGACGCGTCAAACAAACAAACAAACAAAAAAACAGGAAGAGGTAAACAAGGAAATAAACAATCAAAAGATGAAATAAGCAAAGAAACTAATGAAACAAGGCAAAAGACAGGACAAAGAGGCAAACTAAAGAAACAAAACGCGACAAACAAAACAAACAAGCAAATAAATAATCAAACGAAATATAGTAAAAAGCAAACAATCAAACGAGATGAACTAAACAAGAAGCTAACGAGACTAGGTGAGAAAAGTGCACAAGCAAACACAGGCGAGACAAACAAGCGAGACAAACAAGCAATCACGCAAGACAAGCAAATAAGCAGGAGGCGAGACAAACAAGAAATCAAGCAAGACAAACAGGCAAATAAGCCAGAAAAACAGCAAACGGGCGAGATAAACAACCAGTCAAGCAAGACAACACAAGCAAACAGGCGAGACAAACAAGCATACAAGCAAGACAAACAAGCATACAAGCAAGACAAACAAGCAAAAAAGCCAGACAAACAAAGCAAACAGGCAAGACAAGACGCGACAGATTCCTGCATCTTGACAATATGTCTCAATTTTGTCTTTTAGCCTTAATAAAGTTCGAGGTTTCTATCCTCACGCACTTCCCACTTCTCTCTCTCTCTCTCCCCTTTTCCCTCTCTCTCCTCTCTCTCCTCTCTCTCCTCTCTCTCTCCCTTCTCTTCCTCTCTCCCCTCTCTCTCTCTCTTCTCTTTCTCTCCTCCCTCCTCTCTTCTCTCTCTCTCTCTCTCTCTCTCTTCTCCTCTCTCCTCTCTCCTCTCTCTCTCTTCTCTCTCTCTTTTCCCCCTCTCTCTCTCTCTTCTCTCTCTCTCTCTTTGCCTTCTCTCCCTCTCTCTCTCTCTCTCTTCTTCTCCTCTCCTCTCTCTCCTCTCTCTCTCTTCCCCCCTCTCCTCTCTCTTCCTTCTCTTTCTCTCTCCTCCTCCTCTCTCTCTCTCTCTCTCCTCCCTCCCCTTTTCTCTCTCTCTCCTCCCCCCCTCCCCTCTCTCTCCTTCTCTCCTCCTCTCTCTTTTTCTCTCTCTCTCTCTCTCTTTTCCCGGTCTTCTTTTTCCCCCCCTCTCTCTCTCTCTCTTCCTCCTTCTCTCTCCCACTCTCTCTCTCCTCTCTCTCCTCTCTCCTCTCTCCTCTCTCCCCCTCCTCTCCCCCTTCTTATCCCTTCCCCCAAGTCTTCTTTTTTTTTATCTTCTTTGCTTAAATCTTCCTTTCCTTTTTTGTTTTTTCTTTTTTTCTTTCTTTTTTTTTCCTTTTTTTTTTGCTTTTTTTTCAAAATTTTTGGTTTTTTTTTTTTTTTCTTTCTTTCCTCTGTTTTTTTCTCTTTTTTTTTTTCTTTTTTTCGTTGAAAAATTATTGTTTGGTTTTGTTAGTTATTTTCATCGTTTTCCCCTTTAAAACTATATTATTATTCTTTAATACGTATTATTATTTATTAATTTCTCTCTCATTTCTTTTTCCCTAAATTTCTTTTTTCAATTTCTTATTTTCCTTATTCTTATTTTTCTCCATATTCCTTTCTTTTTCTCCTCCCCCCCCCCCCCACCTCCCTCTTCAAATCGTACGATCTTTTTTATAACGGGGTCAGTTGATGCTCTGAGTTGCGTGTTACTCTTTTTTTTTTTTTCTTCCTCTTTTTTTTTATACTTAAATTCTTGTTTTGTCTAAATTGTGTCCTTATGATTTTTTTTTCTTGTTTTTTCTGTCTTTTTTTTTTGTTTTGTTTTCGTTTGTTGGTTTGGAATATTTTCTTATTAGGTTATTTTTTTCGTTTTGTTTTGTTTTTGTTTATTTTTCATATATTTTTTTTTGTTTCTTTTTGTATCTCTCTGTTCTTATACGTGTCGTTATTTTGTTGTTTTTTTCTATATATCTTTCATTTTTGCTTCCATCTGGCTGATATATTTATTGAAGCATGCGTGTGTATTTCAGTGTACATAAAATAATAATAATAATAAATAAATAAATAAATAAATAAATAAATAAATAAATATATATCTATATATATTAATATGTATCACTATATATATATATATAATATATTATAATATGTAGTATATATATATACATTTATATATAAAATATATATAAAATATATTATAATATATTATATATTTGTGTGTGTGTGTGTGTGTGTTGTGTGGTGGGGTGTGTTGTGTGTGTGTGTGTGTGTGTGTTGTGAAATTGATACACACACACACAGACACACACACACACACACCCCACACACACACACACACACACACACACAAAAAAAACCACACACATATATATAATTAATATATAATAATATATATATATATAGATATATAATATATAATATATACATATTTATACAGACACACCACACACACTACACACACACACATATATATATTTAACATATATATATATATATATATATATAATATATATATTATATATATATATATTATATATATATATATATATATATATATATATATATATTTATGTTTGGGGTTTATAAAATATATATATATAATATATATTATATATATATATATGTATATATACATATATATATATATATATAAGGATTATTAAAATCGCAAATTTCATCTCTCCAACCTCATTAACTCCTCCTTTCTTCCAAAATCGAAAGATTACACGAACTACAAAACTTTAATGCACCAGCAACAGCTACAACAACAACAAAAAATCCAGAAAGCAAATGAGCGAGCGACTGCGTCTGCAATCCTCTGGTTGAAATGTACTCAAAATATTGCACAACATACGACGTCCCTTGTTACGCTGTTACCGTAGATGATATTTTTTCTCTATATTTACTTGCCTTTTCGTTAACTTTCGTATAACTTGTTGGGGTTATTTTTATCTATTATTGCTCTGAGAGAAATGTTTTTTTATTTATTTATTTATTTATTTTTGCAATCTTCTGTTGCATTAATTCCACTCTAAATTGGTTACTGAAAGTCTGTCTAGTCAAGAGGGACGCAACGAACGTTATATATCACTGCGAACTTATGTGAATGTAGCCAATTTACTCTTGGATAAGGAAGTGTAAAGAATATGCGGGAAAAAAAAAATATATATATATAGCTGGGCATAAGTGCATAAGTACGCAGTTTATAAGTACTGTATAATTGAGTGTATTGCAAGTCACGCGCGACGATAATTAAAA